>NC_039361.1:19336783-19636783 GCF_003573695.1 Papaver somniferum | reverse complement strand
GTGGCCAAGAAGTATTGTTGAAGATGAAGACGGTGGTTTCCTGTAGAGAAGTGATTTGTTCTATTATAAAATGAATTTTCCCTGAGCAATCCGCCAGATTTATACAACTGCCTTTATCCTCATTAAAACGTCAATTCTAGAAGGCTGACAGTTCAGTATCCTGCTTCCTCTCGTTGAACTGTCTGTTCTGGGGAACTGACAAGCTTAACATATGTATTATTTTTCTCAACCTCATTCTTTCGCAGTTGGCTTCATATTTTCGTTCTTTTCAAGGTAACGAGAAGCATTTCTGGATTTGAACAAGTTCCACTTCCTTTTGGATGATTCACATAATGAAAGACATAAAATAGAAAACTAACAATATTACTAAGTGATTCGCACAAAATCTATCAAATAAGTGTAGGAAGACGATAACTAAAATATGTAAATTACGTACTTATAAGTGTGGCGTGGGAGAATAGGCGTTTAGGACGCGACTGGGCGCTTCTATGGGCACACACACTTTACACTTATCAAGCTCGTAGCGAGGAGCACTTGGAGACTTTGACTTTATATAATGAGATTGAAATGGACAGTTAGGATTACATTTAGAAATGATCAATTTAGGTTTAACGGTGTAGATCGAATACAACCGTTATAACCCAATG
Organism: Papaver somniferum; assembly: GCF_003573695.1. Taxonomy (NCBI): domain Eukaryota; kingdom Viridiplantae; phylum Streptophyta; class Magnoliopsida; order Ranunculales; family Papaveraceae; genus Papaver; species Papaver somniferum. Next base: position 19,636,136 of record NC_039361.1, on the reverse strand, counting down.
GTATTAATAAACCATACATATGAGATGTAGTCTAACAACATGATTGGAACCTTTGAAGTATCTGTGACGATTAAAAACTGTTGCACCAAACTCTTAGGAACAATCCAATTTTCGGACGGTTATACTATTGAGATTTTGAGTCTTTAAAAAAAGGGGTAAGTTTGTGCCACGTTAACATGTTGCCTAAGATTTTTTCTAATCATTTTAGAATCTTGTCTTCGGGCATGCACAAGTTTTCATGTCATGCCAAATAAGTTAAAATCGGGCCGCTGCATAGTAACAGGACAGGTTTCTCTGTCTACTAATTTTTCGTAACGGCAATTGGCCTTATCCTTTATATGTTTCAGTTCATTTAATTATTTTTAAATTATTTTTTTTGTATTTTTATTTGTTATTTACAATAAACAACGTTAGGATGGAACATAAAAATAAAACCATCCAAACCTCAGAAATTCGGCGAGCAATTAGAACGAATTATCAGCTGAACTGCTTACTATTATTCATTAGCTGAACTTCACTTTATGGCTAACAACACTATTTTTTGTTGTCTTATTTTTTGCTTGAATTAGCTGAACCTAATCTCGCCAGTTACATAGTGAAATCGACTGATAACATGTCAGCCGAATCTCTGGGTATTCTTTGTATACGAAAAACACCGAATAAAAAAATATTTTAATTCTTTTTAAATAAAAATTGCAAATTTTATTAAGTTATATTTGTAAACCATTATAAAAAATTGCAAATTTCATTAAATAAAAATGAAATATAAAAATAAAACAAAAGTTATTATTTTTAAATAAATTAAAAAAAGACTAATCAAGAGTAACTAAGTAATTTAACTAGCTCTAGGATACCCCTTGTCACCATTGTAGGGATATGGTTATCAATTTGTAAAACACAAAAGTTTTATGTATGCCCCAAAATGCAATGCTTATTTTAATACTAGGTTGTAATAAGTTTCGGGGCCTAATCGGTTTATCTTTTGTTCTTTGGATAAGAAACAAAAACGTTTGGTCTAATTATTCTTAAGAAAAATCTAGAAGCAAAATATTTTTGGATAAGAAAAGGATAAAGTGACGGTGAATCCACCTTCGTGGGAGAATCCGAAAACTTATGGGAAAGGTGAATCATGGTTTTTTCTCAGCATAACCGTTTTTAAGTTTGAGTTTAAGTTTAATCTCCTTCTAAATTAAGTTTTCTTTCCAGATTTTAATCATATATCTCTAAAAATCTGGGCAGAATTTAGGGTTTGTAAATATACGAATTATTATTATCTGAATAAAGTATAATCTCTAGTTTGGTGATTATTCAATTTCATATAGCCTTTTAAGGCGTTTACATCGATTGATTCAATAGTTTCAAATACATTGAAGTGTAATTGACACTGGAGTGACGTAGATCTGCATACTTATGAAGATCCATGGATGCTGGATGTGATTGCAATTTCGATGCACCGCGCAAATTACTCCTTTTTGGAGCATCTTATCTTCATGAAGAAGAGAAAATTGTTCTCATTGAAGAACGAAAATTCAAACGGTGGAATCAGCACATCATCCCCAACCATCATCATCAACCGCGTAAGGGAAGCAAGACTCTTTTGTATAAGGGAAACCGTGTTAGTTGACATTTTCCCCCTTTTTCGGAAAAAAAAGAAGAAGAAGAAGCTGGATATCCATCCAGGCCATGTTGAAGCAGGGATGGCGAAGTTGACATCCTTTATATCTTCAAAGGAAATGGTAAAGGTGAGATGGAAATTCTAATTCTATATATATGTAACTCAAGTTGGGATAAGATCCAAAAAAATCATTTTCACTGAAGTCCACTGGACTGGGTGAAGTTGTTCACCCTTCAACACAACATAGATCATCGAAAGGATATCGGACGACTCACCAAAGCACGAAAGTCAGGATCTTTCATAAAATGGATTCATATTCGAAGAGTGCATAACGCATGTATGAGCTCACACTAACCCGTCAATTTGGGATCCAGTTTGGTATTTTCCTTGGGAGATATCGAGAAGCAATTAGAATGTAATAATATCGATTCATACATAAGAAAAGGTTCTCTATTGATTCAAATGTTGTACCTGTACATATGGGATAGGGGTAGAGGAAGAGGAAAGAAGATTTCACATAGTACTTTTGATCGAAAAAGAAATCTGATTTCTTTCGTACCCTTTGAAAAAGTGGGGGTACAACAACCACACCCAACAATTCGATTAGCAATCTGTATGGACAAACTCCAATATACTTTCTAGAGAATCAACTAGACAGTCAGACTCAATCAAGATAAAAAGTATATCAAAGAGTTTATATCTCAATCTCTCGATTTGATCTTTACTCAAGCAAATAGAAATTTGCGAGTCTTTATCAAAGAGAGATAACTTGGATGGTACCAAAGACCAATATCCAAGTGTCAATCAATTTAAATCAACAACCAAAAGGTCGGATATTCTAATGATTGAACAACGCACAACCTGTGATATTTCAATTATATAACAAAATATAATGCGGAAAATAAATAATACAGACACCAGAATTTTGTTAACGAGAAAACCGCAAATGCAGAAAAACCCCGGGACCTAGTCCAGATTGAACACACACTGCATTAAGCCGCGACAGACACTAGCCTACTCCAAATTAACTTCGGCCTGGACTGTAGTTGAACCCCAATCGGTATCACACTGATCCAATCTACAGTTATGCTCCTACGCCTCTGATCCCAGCAGGATGCTACGTACTTGATTCCCTTAGCTGATCTCACCCACAACTAAGAGTTTCTACGACCCAAAGTCGAAGACTTTAATAAACAAATCTGCATCACACAGAAAAGTCTACGGTAATAGATAAATCTGTCTCCCACAAATATACCTACGAGTTTTGTTACGTCTTTTGATAAATCAAGGTGAACAGGAACCAATCAATAAACCGGTCTTATATTCCCGAAGAACATCCTAGTATTATTAATTACCTCACAATAATCTTAATCGACGCAGCGAAAAAAGATATTGTGGAATCACAAACGATGAGACGAAGTGTTTGTGATTACTTTTCTATCTTGCCTATCGAAGATATAAAATCTCGAGCCAATTATTACATCGTACTCGTAACGATATAAGATGCAAGATCAGATCACACAACTACAATAAAAGCAGTATCAGTCTGGCTTCACAATCCCAATGAAGTCTTTAAGTTGTTAACCTGGTTTAGAAGAAGAAACCAAAGGTTAAAGGAGAATCGACTCTAGCTATGCAACTAGTATCACACGTAAGGTGTGGGGATTCGGTTTCCCAGTTGCTAGAGTTCTCCCTTATATAGTTTCAAATCAGGGTTTGCAATCGATGTTAGCTTGGTAACAAAGCATTCAATATTCACCGTTAGATGAAAACCTTATTAGATTCAAGCTAATATTTCTCAACCATTGGATCGAAAACTTAGCTTGTTACACACAAATGAAATGTCCAATTTTGGGTTTACTAACCGTTCCCAAATTTTAACATTTGTTGGCTCAACAATAGTTAACCAAATGGTTAGCCATATGATTACTTTCATATCAACCATATTTTTCTTCACCATAACTAGTTCACATGACTCAAATGAACTAGTTAGAGAGTTGTTCAATTGCTTAGATCTTATGTAACTACACAAGACACAATCAAAGCAAAAACGGTTTGATTCACTCGAATCGGTTCATGAACTTTATAGCCACGGTTTGCAAAAGCATTCCCTAGTTTAAATAAACATGATTTCAAGAACAACTGGTTTTAGATATAACCTTAAGCTCATGGAAGGAGTTAACAAACTCCAACAGAAATTCTTGGGTCGAGAAATTCCCAGTTCGCGGACTTAGTTCACGTACTTAGCTCACGCCACTTCCATTTCTCTTGATCAACAAAGTTCGCAAACTTTGGTTCAAGGAATAAGGACTTATACATATATGTGCTTCCACAATAATGCTTATATCCTACCAATGGTTATGTAATCAAAACTCTCATTTCAATCATTGAAACATTCTCAGAGGACGGATATAACTGTTATTCACAGATCATTTTTCGTTAGAGCAATTTTCAAAGTGATTGAAACATAACATGACTTTCGTCACTAGGTAAAGATGAATTCGGCTAAAGCGAAAGCTTACCAACACATATTTCGAGAAATAGATAGGCGAGGTAAACTCGGCTCGAAATAGCAAATGTTCATAATGAAAGTTTATATATCAAAACGACTTTTGTCTCAAGAGTAGGAGATAGAATAGATAGACTTTTGAGTGACATATAAGTTCAAGTCTCCACATACCTTTTAGTTGATGAAGATCCACCAGTTCCTGGGGTAGTCCTTCGTCTTGCATGATGATTGCCATGGAGTGCTTGAGCTCAACTACACTTTCTATCCTAGTCCGAGTCCTTTAGCTATGTAGGCTAGAAATCAAGACTTATAGTTTTGATCACTAACATTGACAAACATGCTTGAGATAGCAACCCATGCGAGTTCGACCGAGCAATGCTCTAACACCCTTCGCTCGATGAGAAAATGGGTCAAATTCTACGGGATCAAACCTATGGGACTAAAAGAAAATAATAAAGAATAAATAAGTAGGAAAACCCAGATTCCAAACGAACAAATTCAAACTCGAAAAGGATCTCTCCGATTATCGAAGAATGAGGGTCAAAGGGATTGATTGAAAAAGGTCTCTTGTTTGTATTTATAAGATTGTGATTGGATCCGCATATGTTTGGTAAAAACAAGAATCTTCTTCTTTCCTTTGATAATAATCAAAAAAGGAAAGTGTTCAATTGGAACATGAAAACGTGACTGAATTGGTCCAAGTTACTCTTCGGGACGGAGTGGAAGAATGGAGGAGATTCTCGAACAAGGATCCAATGACTTCTAAAGAGTTGAACAAGGAGCCGTATGTGGTTAAAAATATCATGTACAACTCTGTAGAGTGACAGCAAGGGTGACTTATCTGTCAACTTTTCCACTATCACCGCCAAAAAACCAAACTCTGCCTTACATAAAGTTGCCAGAGTACGATTAACCTCTGGATTTGAAATCACTGCTTATATACCTGGTATTGACTATAATTCACAAGAACATTCTGTAGACTTAGTAAGAGGAGGAAGGGTTAAATATTTTCCCGGCGTGAGATATCACATTGTTCGAGGAAGCCTAGATGTTGTCGGAGTAAAAGATCGTCAATAAGGGTGTTCTAGTGCGTTGTAGATTCTTATCCAATACTTGTATCATTTGATGATGCCATGTGAATCGCTAGAAACATGTGAAGTATATGGTTAACCCAATAAAGAAAGTTTTATTAGGGGACTGGAGAAGGCTACCATGAGACAGAAGATCTTCTTTCTAAAGGGATTTGATTCAGAACTATTATATGTCCAAGGTTCAATATTGAAATCATTTCAGAGGTATTCCCTGATTTTTTCTGTGTCAACAAACAATTCAAAATACCTCGACTTTTTTAGAATAGGTCCGAGTCAAATAGCAATGATTCGAAGTACTTCTTTCTACACTATTTCGGAAACCCAATGACTCAATCGTATGGATATGTAAAATACAGGATGTCCAATCCTAGAAGGAAAAGGAGGCAAACGGATACTCAATTTAAAGTGAGTAAACAAAATTCCATACTCGATCTCATAGATACATATAGAATTTTGTGGAAAGCCGTATTAGATGAAAGTCGTATGTACGGCTTGGAGGGAGATCTTTCTTATCTTTTGAGATCCACCCTATAATATGGGGTCAAAAGGCCAAAATAAGTCATTTTAGCCATTATAAAAAGAAAACTTATTCTTGAACCTCTTTCACGCTCATGTCACATCGAGGTACTGCAGAAGAAAAAACTGCAAAAAAATATGATCCAATTTTATCGTAATCGATTAGGTAACATGTTGGTTAACCGTATTCTTAAACACGGCAAAAAAATTATTGGCTTATCAAATTATCTATCGAGCCTTGAAAAAATTTAACAAAAGACAGAAACAAATCCACTATCCGTTTTACGTCAAACAATATGTGGAGTAACTCCCGATATAGCAGTAAAAGCAAGATGTGTAGGCGAATCGACTCATCAAGTTCCCATTGAAATAGGATCTACACAAGGAAAAGCACTTGTCATTCGTTGGTTATTAGGAGCATCCCGAAAACATCAGGGTCAAAACGTGGCTTTTAAATTAATTTCTGAATTAGTGGATGCTGCCAAAGGGAATGGCGATGCATACGCAAAAAGGAAGAGACTCATAGAATGGCAGAGGCAAATAAATCTTTTGCACATTTTCGTTAATCCATAAACATGATCGATATAGACACATAAATCCATGGATCCATACATCTCGACCATAAAAGAACCAATAGAAAAAGAAAGAATCAGAATGGATCGATATCTTTCTCAAAACAAACGAAAAGGACGAAAAAAGGATGAAGGATAAATAATGGATCAACTAAAACCTCTCGGGGGCGTGCTTAAGAATAAGAAAGAGGAATCTCATGTAAATACCATGGAATAAGGTTTGATCCTATTCATTGGGATTCCGTAAATATCCCATTCCAAACTAGAAAGTTCGAAACAATTGGACTTTTTTGGAGATTGGATGCAGTTATTAATTCATGATCTGGCATGTACAGAATGAAAACTTCATTCTCGATTCTACGGGAATTTAATGAAAGAGTTTCATCTGCTTCTCTTCAATGAAAATTTTATTTTCCCATAATGTATCCTAATTTTTGGCCTAATTTTCGTTTGATGATTGATTCAACCTCTGATCAAAAAGATAGACATTGGTTATATTTCATCTCTTCAACAAATTTAGTAATGAGTATAACGTCCCTATTGTTATGATGGAGAGAAGAACCTATGATTAGCTTTTTGGGAAATTTCCAAACGAACAATTTCAACGAAATCTTTCAATTTCTTATTTTACTCTGTTCAACTCTATGTATTCCTCTATCCGTAGAGTACATTGAATGTACAGAAATGGATATAACAGAGTTTCTCTTATTCGTATTAACAACTACTCTAGGGTGAATGTTTTTATGTGGTGCTAACTATTTAATAACTATCTTTGTAGCTCCTGAATATTTTAGTTGATGCTCCTACCTATTCTTTGGATATACCAAGAGGGATGTACGGTCTAATGAGGCTACTACGAAATATTTACTCATGGGTGGGGCAAGCTCTTCTATTCTGGTTCATGGGTTCTCTTGGCTATATGGTTCATCCGGGGAGAGATCGAGCTTCAAGAAATAGTGAACGGTCTTATCAATACACAAATGCATAACTCCTCGGGATTTTCAATTGCGTCATTGTAGGAATTGGGTTCAAGCTTTCCCCAGTCCCTTCTCATCAATGGACTCCTGACGTATACGAAGGAGTGCGGTTCGTGAATTAGGGAGGTTGCTTTTCTTCAGTGCAGAAGAATAGCAAGTGCCCTTCACTTCAATTTTCAAAAATTTCGTCGTAAACATAAACTACTTATACAAATAAAAATCCGGAAGAGATTAAAAAAATGCAGCGTCGTTTATCTGCTTGGCTAGTCAAGCTTGGGTTAATTCATAGATCTTTAGGCTTCGATTACCAAATAAAGCCCGAAGATTGGCATTCCACTGCTATCATTTCATATGTATCATCTTACGAGAATAGAGTATGGATCCGCCAGAGGAGGTATGCGTTATTATTTCTCCAGCTAGATCCATTATTATTTTTTGCCTTCGATTCGCCCATTTTTGTAATTTTATTTCTCCAGCTGGATCCATTAACCATTTTGATATGAATTTTCTATCTCCTGACCTGATGTCACACTATCCCTCGATTTTTTTCCTTCCAAAACTGTTGTTCCATATTGGACCATTACTCAAGTTCCTCCACGATGGATTTCCATTTCTGGATTCCATTTTGAGTTTTTGTAGCAGTAGTCAAGGTCGGCTATGGTGTGTTCCAACTTTCCGTCGATGTTTCCATAAACTACCTTGCTCATTTTATATTTTTATTATGTTAAAAAGTAAGTTCAATTAGTTTTATGTATAACAGTTCTCCCGTGAATCTGATGGACATGTGCACAACCATACGCTCGCGTTCAAGGACAAACTTAATTATATACTTAATTGTTGTATTGATTGGGTCTACAACTGATGGGTAAAAAGTATATCCGCAAGACTTGTCCTAATTAAGATCTAAAAGTTAGCACTGCCTTCATAATCCTGTACTCGTAAATCCTAAGTTGTAGTAGTTGTGTTTTCGTTCACTATGCTTTTACCTTTGGGATCGGTTGAATTCGTTCCAAGACTTCGAAGAGGCATTCATGACCAGTGTCAACACGACAAAAAACCCAAGGATAAGAATTAAAAACAACATTTTGATTTGGAAAAAGGAACGAAACCTGTAGTCAATGACTTGATAATATTAAAGAACATACCAGCATACATTTTTTGGCAGTTTGATGACACTTCGTAGCAATTTCCCTTACCCTTTGCTGATTTATCAAATATTATCTTCCGCACTAGAAACTTGGTTTAGAATTCTACTCTACTTTACAGTTTACCTGGGCCATCAATGGTTGTAAAATTAAATTCGTGACAGAGAGTGGTTTGCTATTCCAATATCGGAGACTAGCGAATCTAGTCATATGTAGGACGTCAAAAGAAGAAAGATAAGAAAAAGAAGCAAAAAGAAGATGGAACACTTCTGAAGTCTACGAAAAAGGTGTTCGGACTTTAGAGTGCCTTTTTTTGATTAAGAGGCCTCTCTTCGTCAGTGATTAGGTTGTGGTGATTTTTCTCTAATTTTCTAATCACAGCTCAGGACGTCTAAATTCTACATCTCTAAAATGGTAAATCTTTTTATTCAGCGGTGGGTCCTGGTTAAAAGTCATGAACCAACACTCTTGCAACACCTAGCATTTGAACTGTGAATGGAGTTCTAAGTGGAGGTGTGAATAGCATTTCCGTTTTCTAATTCACCTACCTTTTTCACTAAAAAAAAAGGAAAAAAAAAAGTGTATAATCCATGGTTTGCCGCATCGGCTCATACGGCATTACGCATGTGTATTGCTTCACGCCGATCCAAATTTTTAGTTTATCCACTTTTAGGGAGTAATCAATCTTCTATCGGCTAACACAGAGATGTTGTCTAATTTGTATGGACATAACATGATACTAACTGATACGGTGTAGATGATGCATGTGAACGTTAAGACTACGCATTTCCCCTCTAATTTGAATTACCATGTCTTTCTATCAATTTTTATTTTAGATAAAAGAAACTTTAGTTTAGACCAATACCGGTACCACCATGGTATTCGTGAAGACCGATCCGATACTCATATTCCATAATAGGCAAACCATGGTACGGAGAAATCTATAAAACCTATTAAAAAAAAATAAAGAAAAGAAGAATTGTTTGGTCGAGAGAAATCTATAAAACCTGCTGCCCATAGTTTGGGGATTAGGCCAAACAAGAACAGAGTACAAACATGAGTAAGAAAGTTCGCCAATTATATCGACGAAGAAGTTCAAGAAACCAATACTACTACGTGGAACAGAAACCAGAATACCGGGGATCAATTAAAATCTGTAGCAATTGTAATAGTATGACTGGTGAAGCAGTCCAGAGATTTGGAGTTCCAGTAATGATAGATTTGATGGTCTTGAAGTATCAGCAAGGGAGTAGTCCTTTTGAGAATCATGAATGGCTTATGTCAATCTCAATTATCATTTTACTCGTCTTACCCTTCTTGCCCATCACAATGAAATTCATTCGGTTGATATTGTTATCTTTTGTTGTGGCTATCTTTGCCTCCTTTTGCCTTCCTCACTCGTGTTACTGGATATCTTATCCTGTTTGTGCTATTTTTGGATATTACAACGGCTATTTGTTGTCGTCAGTAACATCTACCTCATCATCACCATCACCATTGTCATTCTTTAAGGAGTGTAATGCTTGGATTCATTCCAAAGCACTCTTTTTAATTGGCGGTAGATGTTGGGCAGAAGATGCAAAGGAGTCTAATACCAACAACAACGTCAGGTTGCCCGTATAGTAACCGCAAGTTATTTGGAATTGTATTATAGTATCTTAAAAATCTCTTTAGAACATCTAAACTACTATAGCTATAGCAGATAATTACAGTTAGAAGGAATGTTAGTGGAAGATTACTATTGTAGGTTATGTGCTTACTGATCGTTGTTTGTAATGTTAGTGGTAATAGGGTACATCTGGAATTTTTTAAATTCAGTGCAGTGAGTAATTGGGACAACGTTTTTAGCTAAATTGGTAGTTTTTTTGTTGTTTTTTTTCTACCACTGGTGAATCCTCTGTAAATTCTTCTACTCTAGTGAATTTCTCCCTTCTGATAAACAAAATGTTTGTTATGTTGCTTTGTCAATCCATGGTTTTATGTTACTGCCTTAATGTACATGCCACATTTGTTGTCGTAATGGACCTAATGGTTTGGTTTTGTGACATCATCTCTTTTACCATTCCAATTGATTCTTATGCATATTATTTAATCTGATTGCAGTATATTCTGGCTTGGTGTTGCACCCGGCATCTACACTTTACATTTAATCACCTTTTGGATGACAAAGATTGTACCGACTCATTAGTAATGTTTTAGTTTTTTACCTGATCAAATACACTAACAGAAAATACATGCTTAAATTAATGCATGTGAAATTCAAATTCTTCTTCTGAATTCATCTTTGTTATCCTGCTCTTACAAATAGATTTATACTTATGTTAATCTTTTTGCTTCTTCGGTTCGTAGCAATGGAGGGTAGTCAACAACGAGTTGGAAGTAACAACAAAAAAAAAATGAAGCAAGCTGAATCAAGTGTCACCAACAATTTATTAATTAGATCAACTGCTTCCCAAATTCAACCAGATCTAGTCATGCATACACTAAATTAATTGGGATCTTTTCTTACTTTGCTGTAATTGAAAAATACTAGAACCCCTATTGGGTTCAACATATAGAAGCCCCACAAAATGGATCCTCCACCATCAACTCCATACTTTAGGAATATGATACTGCTAGGCCCAAAAAAATCAAATTTTCTTCAGATCTGGCTCATAATTAATTATTATAAATTTTAGTAATGACTACACTACCATTTTCTACAAATACAAGAGGAATATCAGAAGATTCTTTTCATTTCTCTATTCTCTTTCTCTCTCTTCTCTTTTTCTCTCTTGGCTCTATCGAATTCAGTTCGATGAAGAAGAAGAATAATCAATTTGATTCAATAGATTTCATTGTTGATCATCATTTAAACTACAAATATGGATCAATCATTCAATCGATTTTACGTGAATCTAGGTTTCAGTTGGTTCTAAGCTGCATCAGATTAGGTTTTCGTTGGTTTAATTGGTTTTATGAAGAATTTGAATCTGGATTTTTAGGTTTCAGTTGATTCGAAGCTGCATCGGGTTAGCTTTTCGTCATTCTTACTTTTCTTAGTTCGATTAGGTTTTTGATTTTTGTTTTGATTGATTCTATTCAGATCTGAGAAGAAGAAGAACCTGATTTTTTTTTTAAATCTATCGAAGATCTTCAATGTCGTTTTAACCTTAATTACTTGCTTTTTGTGCAGGTTCAACAATGGAATTAAGAAGATCTTCAACATCAGCCTAAATGAAATCGTCGTCATTCATTTCAGCTTTGACAACAACTAATGAAGCATCATCTTATAATAATAATTCATCTGAAGATTTGGTATGAGCAAGATCTATAAATCAGTAAGATTTCTCTCGTTTTACCCATCTATTTGATATGAATTTCGTTTACTTTAATTTTTGAACTGATTTGATCTCATCTTTAATGGATTTTGTTCTTGGCTGATTGTTTTAAGTTCAATCTATATTTGTTACATTTAGTACCTTGTCTTGAAGATGGAATATTAATCGATGAAGATAACTGGAAGCATACAGTTGAATCTAAGCAACTTCAACAACTATTTCAATAGAAAATCAATGAAATAAGATAAGTTTCTTTGAGTTTTTTTATGGTTTGAATGCATCATATTGAAATTGTATATACTTTATGATTTGAGTTACTGTTCTTTTAGTCAGAATTGGATTAATATTTCAATGTGATTGAGTTTCTCATTTTGATGATTATTCACAACATGTGTAACTTTCGTCTACACATCCAAATTGCATGTGTAACTTGCGTCTACACATCCGAATTGCATGTGTAACTCTCAGTTACACTATTCAGATGCTCTGTAACTCCTAGTTGCACTAGGCATATACATGTGTAACTCCTATTTACACAAGTCAAGTGCATGTAAAACTGGTTATACATTGTTGTGTGTATTGTTCTTTTTAATCTCATAAAAGCTTATTGCTTTTTGTTTTCTTCAGGTTGCCAATAACTCAATAAAATTGACTGCTTATTTGTGGTATTTTTGTAGGATGGTCTTCCTGGAATTGGAGGTGGCGTTGAAATGATGAAATGAGGACTAGGAAGTGGAATTCATAATTGAGCAATTGTGGAATTTCAGAATGGAACTGAGGACCAAGTGAAGAAGATTGTTGACACACTAACGGTGCTGAAATTGCATCCATAGATGTTGTTGGTGAGTGGATGCGCTGATAAATGTTGTGAATACGCTGTTACATTTGATATTTCTATGGATTAGAAGTATTTAAATGTATTTGGGAATGTTTTTTGTACAGGGGTTATGGTCAGTCCTCCATTTGTGCTCCTTACCTTGGCTACAAGGTCATTGTATCATGAGATTGCGGCTGCTTGCTGGGTGAAGAAAGTAGGTACTTTCACTTATGAAGTTAGGTATGCCCGTGTTCAGCCTTTGTGCATTTGATTAATCAGTTTACAAACCTGATCATCATCTCATATTTGATTGAATTTATCCATCCATCCATCACTACTAGCCATATGCTTGTGTAATTCCTAGTTACACTTTGGTAATCGGCGGTGGTGGGCGGTGGTTGTAATCGGTGGTTGGTGGTGGTGATAATCGGAGGTGGTGGTGGTGGTAATCGGCGATGGTGGGAGGTGGTGGTGGAAGGAGGTGGTGGTTATATATATATATATAGGTGGTTATTGGGTTGGTTTTAAATTAAATTAGGTTAAGAGTAGGTTAGTCATTTCAATGCTTTAGGACACCCCTTATAACTATAGGGAAGGTGGCCTAATAAAACCATGGTCTCCTCAAAAAAATCATGGTCCCTAAAAAATCGTTCATTTTTTATTTTGTTGTAACGAGTTTATGAGTAAACTGTTAAGCCCAATCCCAGTATTTTGTACTTGGTTCTCCTTTGATCCCAAGTCAATTTTAAAATTTTAGGGAAAGTTCGGTGAAGTGCGCAAATGAACAAATTTTCAGTTCCCGTCCTACACTGGAACATGCAAAGGCTCACATCTAAGCATTAGGGAAATTCTTATGGCAATGTTCAAATGAACTTGTTTGTTGAGCCACGTGGATGGTCAAACAGAATTCTCCACTGTGGAAAAGAAGTGAGGGATAGATGGTTAAACGCGCGACCGAATATCTGGCGCTAACGACCGAACTAAAAGCGTTGGCGTCGTTGGTAATGTCGCCAACGTCAGCATTAGCGACGCCAGCGTTTGTGGCACGTCCGCCAAAGACAACTTCTTAACGGTCACTGGAACGGCTAGTTTCCGTTTCTACCTCTATAAATACGACTCGAATTTGATCTCACAAATACACAACAATCTTTCATCCGATCACTCTTTTCTTAATTTCAATTACTTTCAATTTTCAACCATGAATTCTGATTTTGATTCTTCTGAGGAGGATATGGAGATGGATGACATGTTGTACGAAGAAGATGAAGAAATGTGCATGGAGTTTTTGCATCAAATGGATGAAGATATAGATCAAGATAGAAGAAGACGAAATTTTATGTTGCAATTACAAACCGGGATCATACCAAAGCCTTTAGAGCCATATGAAGTTGCGACTAGAAGATGGACGTGGCGGAATCGACATTTTTACCAAGAAAAACTGATGCATGATTATTTTAATCATGACTGTATGTATTCCGATGAGAATTTTCAGGGTCGATTACGCATGGGCCGCAACTTAACGCAAAGGATTATTGGCGAGCTTTGTCAGGTACAACCTTTTATTTAATTATCAGTATGATGCACGATATATACGAGGCTTTAGTCCCGAACAAAAGGTCATTGCGGCCCTCCGTATACTATATTACGGGGTACCAGCGGATTCCACGGACGATTACATCCGTATTGGGAAAAACAACCGCCTTTAGGTATCTCAAACTTTTTTGCGAAACAATATTCGAGCATTTTGGTCCAACCTTTTTAAGAAATCCTACTCAGGAAGATATTCAAAGAATAATTGTAGAAAACGCCGAGAGGGGTTTTCTAGGAATATTAGGTAGTCTTGACTGCATGCACTGGACGTGGCATGCGTGTCCGGTGGAATGAGCAGGCCAATATAAGGGTCATTATCCAAAACCAACTGTAATTTTGGAAGCTTCAGCTACTTATGATTGTTGGTTTTGGCATGCTTTTTTTGGACTCCCGGGTTCAAATAACGATCTCAACGTTTTATATAAGTCAGCATTGTTTGAAGATCTTAAGAATGGGGCGCCGCACTGTAATTTCACCATCAACGGTAATCACTACACTCATGGTTATTATCTAGCAGAAGGAATCTATCCAGAATGGTAAACTATGGTTCAAGCTTATAAACAGGTAGGCTTTGGTCCGACGACTTCGAAGGATATGCAGTACTTTAACTCACAACAAATGGCATGCAGAAAGGATGTTGAACGCGCTTTTGGCATATTGAAAAGGAAGTTTGCCATCATAGCTGGGCCAGCGCGCTTTTTTTGATATTCAAGAAATGAACAAAATTATGCTGACTTGTATTATCCTGCATAACATGGTCATTGAACAAACCAGGCGTGACCCAACCTGGACTAGTTTTCCAGATGAAGATTTAACCAAGGATCTTGTGGTAGAGCGTGGGCGTCCGGCAAGAGAATATAGACTTGCCACTGACAGACTCCACAATCGGGGAATCTATGCATAACTAAGACAAGATTTAACAAAGCACCTTTGGGATTTAAGAGGAGCAGCAGACGGTGCGGGGGGGGGGGGGAGGCATAGGGAGAGGAAGAGGGAGATAAACGTGTACAATTGAGGCAATTATATTAAAAGTTGTTGTTTATTTTAACTAATATGTTTTTTAATTTAAGGTTGTTTGTTAAAATTGAGGCAATTATATTCAAAGTAATTTTAAATAAACTAAACTGAATTAAATTAAAACGACTACACTGAATTAAATTAAACTTAACTACACTGAATTAAACTAAACGTGTTCATTCATTAGCAAGACTGAATTCCTCTTGATATTCTTCCGAGACATCATCTTCGTCATCCACATTCACATACTGGCCAGTTTGTTGGGGGGGACTCCAGTTTGTTGGTGGGGGACTTGTTGGGCCTGGACTTGTTCGTCCTGGACTTGATCTGCCTGGACTTGTTCGGCATGGACTTGATCCATTTGCTTAGTCCATATACCATATTGTCGTTCATTCATTTTGCCAACGTCCAAGGAGAGTAACTTGTTTAGCTTACAATCCCTGTAGTATTGTTCTCGTGAAAGACGACTTTTCTGTTGATTTTCTAAAGCAATGGCACGGTCCCTGACTCTATCTGCCTCCATTTGCATCTTCATTTCCTTGTGATTAGCATAGTTGAACTCGCTTGAACCTCCTTCTGCTGCTCGTTGGGCTGCGTCTCTCGCTGCTTTTGCAGCTTTCTGACCACCTCCTCTTCTTTTCTTGCAGTTGGTGTTAACGTCTAGATTACTATTGTGTTGATCCTGACTACCTGGAGTTCAATCAGGTGAGGAAGCAGGCCCTTCATTCTGAAAATCCTACGAGATTGGACCATGTGGTGATCTTCCAGGCACTTGATGACCTTCCAACAAGTATGGATTAAACTTGTTAAGCACCCTCAGAATGGTGAAACAAGTTTCATGTTGGAAGCTTGAACCTCTGTGGGATCTTTGTCACTCTTCCCGACATCTTCGTTCCACATCCGGTTCGTTTTCACCACTTCTTCTGGTGTTCCACATTTGAGTGATAATAGCTACATATTCACTAACGGCTCCTGCAATTGTGCAAAAACGATGACACAATCTATCGACATCACCACCATGAATGTTACCGGTTTTTTCACGATTTTTTGTAAAATCTTACCATAAAATATTTTTTTTTTCTTGACTAATATCATTGATATCATCTAATGTATATAATACATAATTCTGCAAAGTGACTCTTCTTTATCCATCGTATAATTGGGACCACAAATTCTTGTGTTCCTTTGTTGTGATTGTTGTGTTTCTTGTTGTGTTTGTGGTGTTTGTGTTTGTTGTGGTGTTTGTTTTTGTGATCGTTGTTGTGAGGATGTCGTATTTGTTAAAGATGAAATTTTTCTGAGAGATTGAATTGATGTGAATAGTTTTATTTGAAAAGAAAAAGAAAAGTTGAGACGGTATGGAAATTGTGTAACGTTGAGTAAGGTGTGAGTTTAAGTTTGTAGACGAAGTAAATTTATAGGGAAAGGAAAGAAAGGAAAAATTCGGCAGGGACGGGAATAACAGTTGGCGCTATTAGAAAGAACGCAGCGCGATTAGCAAAAACACTGGCGTCCTAGTAGCGGACGCACATTGGTAGTGACAACCCGGGCGTTTTCCGTTCTGATGCCAGCGTTAATAGAGATGACGCGCGTATTTACCACAGACGCGCTCCGGATGTTCCGACTCAATGTTCAAATCAACATATTTGTTGATTTGAACATCCATTTTTCATGTTTGTTCATTCCATAGTGGGAGCAAAATGAACAAACTCTGAGTTTGTTCATTCCATAGGAACTGCTCTTAGCTTGTCCCGTCTCAAGTTGATTCGATCGCTTTAACTGGAGACAACAAGTGGGATCTTAGCTGATTGGCCAAGTCTAGTATGACTTGGTTAAAATTAAAACGACCGGCCTAGACTGGGCCGATAATAGCTCTCATAACTAAGCTAGATAATTGTCCATAACACATCCAAAGAGTAAGTGATCTTATCATAAATTACACTCAATGGAATGAAGATCTCATCTATGATCTCTTTGACAACAACGTGTCCAATCAGATAAAGAACATAGTAATCCATCACAACCAAGAGGATAGAGTCATCTGGCCTCTAACCAGAGATGGAATTTTTTCTGTCAAAACTCTTTATTAGGAACTAACATAAAACAAAGATACTACACCAAGAAGAAATAAAAATTGGAAGGGTATTTGGAATTTGAAAACTAGCCCCTCAATGAGGCTATTCACATGGAAAGCAGCACACAACATCTTCCCAACTAGAGAAAAAGTGGGGAAGCACCTTAATTACATTGAAGATATTTGCAAAATCTCCAATTTCCAAAGGGAGACTCTAACTCATCTTTTTATGTATTGTCCTAATACTATTCAAGTTTGGTTAGAACTAAAAATTGACCCAAATTTAATATACAAAGGGCATATTGATTTTCATGTTTGGTAATCACATATCCTAGACAATACTGGAAACTATCATAAGAACAATGAATGGGCTGAGCTTTACTTAACTGTTCTCTGGCATATCTGGAAGGAAAGATGTAATGTTCACTTCAATAACTCTAAAGGCACTGCTCAGATTTTAGCTAAAAAAATTCAGAGTTACATAAACATGAGAAAGGCAACAGAGAACAAACACAAAAACAATTTTATGCATGCAGGTTATTGCATGTCTGCAGCTGAGAACAAACCAATTGAATTTCGAATACAGTGGACACCACCTCCAATATTTACTCTGAAACTGAATATCGCAATCTACTTTAACTGTATGAGAAATGTATATGGAATATGACTTTACAGTGGAATGTACAGGGGCAAGAGGCATTGGGCACATCCAGAAGAGCACCATAGAGACAACAAAAATAGCTGCTCATGAGGCATTCAAGTGGGCGTCAGAATTGAGGAGCAGGATTGAAATTGAGTCCAACTCTTGTGAGCTAATGAAGCTAACCATAAAAATTCATGCTGAGGCAGATACACCGAAGATTCCAACTGAAGGAAGAAATTGTTAACTTTTTTGAGATTGCTACCTGGAGCACCACAAACTCCAAACAAAACTATTTAGCTTTAAATTTAGCAAACTATATTTCAAGTTGTAATATTAATAGACAATGGATGGGATCTGAAATACAGAACCTAAACCACCAGATCACTAGAGATTTGGCGGAAAACAATGGGGAAGGGAATTTAACTGGTAGACATTACGGGGGACAGGATATCATGTATGGAAACCAGAATCACTAGTTGTTACAGTAGAAGCTTTATTTTAGCTTCCTTTTCTTATAAAAAAACAAGGAAATGTATCGATAATAAATTTAACACCATAGTTAGCTTTTCACAAACTTTTCTGACTACCTACCAAGCACCTCGTGGTTTTTGAGAAGCGCTGCCGCTGTCTCGCTCAAATTTTGTAGACAGATGACCTTAATCTCTGGATAATTCTGGACCGGAAAGTAGATTGATATTGTTCTCTTCGTCCAACCATGATTGTGTTGTCGGTAGAGGTATATTGGCTTTATTCTTAGATGGTGTCTGATTTCTTTTTCTCCTAGTATCTTGAGATTGAAACATTTCCTAGATGGTCATGGTAGTTCCAAAAGAGGAAAAGAATAAAAATAGAAACTCATGGTGGCGGTGGGCGGTGCCGAACAAAAAAATATGAGAAGAATTGTCGGTCGATCTTAAATGGAGAACTTGAACGTAATACTTATAAACCTAAAGTTGACGGACATGATCAAATATAACAAATCAGTAGTTGAAGCTTCGGTTCCGATTATTTCGGTACGTTATATGGGTAATAACCGAATTGAAATAGACCATTGTTGGTATTCTAAAACAGACACCGTAAATTATACGGTTTGGGATTTGGTTCGGTTCAGTTTAACTCAAAACTGACCCGTTACGATTTCGGTTCATAATTTTAGTTCGGTTTTGTATAACTCTATTTCCACCCAATTCTGATTCGGTTTAGCTATATCAAATTCAATCAACTACAGTGACTTTATTTCCCCTCCGTGTATAACGCACCATACTCTTACCCATGAAAACACATAAATGCCAAAAATAAATAAATTATACTTCTAATTTTCGTACTTACATCTTAAATCCTTAAAAGAACACGGTTCATTAAGAGCCTGGCGAGATTGGGGTATACTCAAATTAACTGGGGTATACCCAATAAGACAAAATGTGGTCATTATGAAGTAAAACTAAGCCACCCCTTAACCTTGTTTTTTATAAATGGCTAAAATGCCCCCCAATGATTAGCACTAATTTAATTAAAATGATTAGATTAGTTAAATTAGTTAGATTAGTTAGTTGATTTATAAGTTGGGTTTTAGAAATAATTTAGAGATAGAAGTAGAATGAAGTAGTAGAGGAAGTTTTGGGGGAGGAAAGTTAGGGTTTTTGAGAAATTTGTGATATGAGTGATTCAAATCCTGATTTTGAAGTGGGGGAGTCTTCTAACTTTCCTCCTACATATGAGTACTTGTATGATGATCTACCAGACCATGATCAAATAGATTACATGCATGACCCTCACTTTTATTTTCCTCAAACTCATGATGGGTATGGAAGTGATGAATATCTTGAGCCAAACGTAGAATCCAATGACCAAGAAGAAGATAATGGAGCTGCAAGTAATCATGTAGACAACCTACGTGGTGAAGATTGTGATTTTTCCATGCAAATGATGGATTTTGGTTTTGTTTTTTCACTTTTGCTGCACAGGGTCGGCAGGGTCGACGCTTGTCGATCATGTCGGCCAAACACGCCGGCGTGGTTTTTAATTGAACAACGTGCCGACTTTTCATTAGCAGTAATCGTGTAGGCAGGGTAGAAAATATGAACCATGCCGACTTTCAGTTTTACAACACAGGAGTCGTTACTTGAAAATGCTTAATCTGACATCTTCAAGTATTCGAACCTTGCCGACTCTTGTCTGGTCGGCACTGTTAAATTTTTCTTACGTGTCAGTTGTTCTGTAGTCGGTAGGGTTTTATATGTCGACCTTGCCGACCTTGGTAATACATATCAACTAACTTTTGATGTTTTGTAGATTTTTGCATTGGTACCGATGACGGATCAGCCTCAAGCTCAGAAAATTAAGGGTCCTGATACTTCCACACATTATGCTAATGATTTGGAATGGAAGGAAAAAGACGACGCGGTGAATTGGATTGTTGAGAAAGCAAAAGAGAAGATGTGCGTTCTAGTGAAAAACACCCAACAAAAATCTACGCGGTTTGAAATTGTATGCGAGTGTTATGGGTCGCCGGACGAAAGTCACAAGAGAAAGGGTTATGTGTATGATAAGAAGACGACTAGGGTGTACAAGACGAAGTCAAAGAAGTGTGGATGCCCATTCAAGATTATTTTTGGGAGGAACAAAGACACCGATGAAATGTGGAGAATGACTAGAATTGATGTTGGTTGGCATAACCATAAAGATCTGGAAACTCTTGTTGGGAATTGTCAAGTTGCCAAGTTGAAACCGCACGAGTTCGAACAAGTAAGAACAAGTTGGGGAATTAAACCAAGCAAGATCCTTAGTAAGTTCAAGAGGGATGACAAGAATAACCTCTCTTCATTGTCTACAATTTATGTGGCCAAGGCAACTATTAAAAGAATTCAATGGGACGGAAGAAAGGTGATGGAAGAATCACAATGGTTAATACACAAATACAACTACACGGTGAGACACCATGAGTCATCGGAGGGGAAGGTGGATCGTATTTTTCTTGCGCATCCAGATATGATTCAATTGGCGCGTTGTTTTTACCAAGTTTTGTTCATGGATTGTACTTACAAGACGAATAGGTACAACATGCCTTTGTTGAATATTGTTGGACAAACCTCGGATAAGCAATCGTTCACGGTGGCATGGTGTTTTATGGATCGTGAGAAGGATGATAGCTATATTTGGGAATTGGAAACTTTGAAGCTTCTCTACCACGAAGAAGAGACTCCCGGGGTTATAGTCACCGACAATGAGCAAGCAATAATGAACGTCGTGAGGATAGTCTTTCCCAATGCACAAAATTTCTTTTGCACTTGGCATATACAATGCAATCTTAGAAAGAATTGTAGAAGTCATATCAAAAAACCGAAGGCAAAGAAAGGAACTAAACGTGAAAAGGAGGAAGATGAACGTGTTAGCAAACTAACTAAAGAGGAGCGAGAGAAGGAGAAAGATAAAGAAGACGAAGAATGGAAAGAATGTGATATCAAGTTTGGGTTATTCATGAAAGCGTGGGATAAGGTGGTTTGGTCGATGAGTGTTGCAATATATGAGATAAACTTGAAGGAGTTCGAGGAAGATTGGGGGACTAATTACCCCAAAGTAGTGGAATATTGCAAGAAACAATGGTTGAGGCCACACAAAGAGAGGTTTGTGTATGATTTTACTTACGACTATAAACATTTTTCAAACTTGAATCCACAAGTATGGCAGAGCAAGCTCATAGGAGACTAAAAGGTCTACTTTTCACAAGTCAAAATAGGATTGTGACGGTGCAACATGATATCCATGCGTACACTAATAATGATATCAACAAGATAAAAAAGCAATTCCAAGAAAGTAGCTTCCGGAAGTTGAGGGAGTTTAAGGAGGATAATTGGATGCTTGTTGGTATACATTGCAACGTCTCGTATTGGGAAATACGTTTTATGATGAAAAATATCGCTTTGTTTAAAAAGTATAAAAAGTATGATGACCCGAGCACTCCTTGTAAGTGTAGGATAATGAAGGCTATCGGACTTCCATGTCGTCATATGCTTGGTAGGTATAAAACTCCCATTCCTCTTGATGATATCGATCCTTATTGGAAGAAATTATCTTTCAAACCGGCTCCAAGAGAATATCCCGGTGAAGAGTTTGGTGACATGGAACTTGGGAGAATAATCCTTGAAAAGTACCCCAAGTTGAATAGGTTGGACAAACAAACTATGAAGCACAAGTCGATGCCGACTGTTTACCCTTTTATGGAAGAACTTCAAGAACCGGCGAAACAAGATCCATGTGGTAGACCACCTACCACAAAGACGAGGGTGGAAGAAAGGGAACAAATTAAAGAGTATTTGAGTACAAAATGCGATCAATCCGAAAGGGATCAAATTAAAGAGTATTTGAGTACAAAGTGAGATCAATCCGAAAGGGAACAAATTAAAGAGCATTTGAGTACAAAGTGCATCCATCCGGACATGTTTATACCGAGGCGCAATACAAGGAGGAGCCGGATAAAAAGAAAAGAGGTCGTCCGTGGAAAGAAACAGCTACACCAACGGTTTCAAACTTGAATCCAAATACCACTCCACTTCTTGAGAGTCAAGCAAGTGTGGAATTTGTTGGAAAGAAAAGGGGTCGGCCAAGGAAGGATTCAACTACACCAACGGTCTCAAACTTGAATCCAGATGGCACTCTACCACTTGAGAGTCAAGCAAGCCAAGGAGATGCTGCGAAGGAAAGAGGTCGTCCAAGGAAGGTAGTACAACCGGTGTTGCAAGAGTATCGCGTACAACTCCCTACAATTATTCAAGAGTTTGTTATTGGTACCGACGACGTCCCAAAAGATGGAAATTGTGGGTTTCACGTTGTCTCGCAACAATTGGGACACCTAAGTGGAGCGGTTTAGGAGAATCTCACCCAATGCCAATACATAAGAAAGAAGATAGCCGCCCGACTAGAAAACGACAAGGAGTTTCATATCTCAATGATGCTAGAAGGTTCCATGGAGGACAAATAAGCAACTTTTAAAGATTTGCTAACTAGTGATAAAGGCCCGGAGGGAAATGCACCGGTCCAATGGAGCATTGGTTGAGAATGCCGGAGTGTGGCCATCTATTGGCGGATACGTGGAATTGCGTGGTACATTTTTTTAGTATGGGACTATCTATAGCATTTGCACCGAAACATACGGTTTGCGTGGAGCAACTCAAGCATAGAATAATTGTCATGGCTTTGGTGGATAAAAATCATTTTATTGGTCTACAACTTAACAAGGAATGTCCATTGCCTCCTCTTTGTAGGTTTAGTTTTTGGGAGAAGTTCACAAACAACAAGAGAAAGGAATGGATGAAACTTTATGAGGACAACATGACCCTTTGGAATGTTTTAGCTGAGTCTAGGGAATGTCCCATAGATTTGACTAAAGGAGGAGGTTCAATAGATTTGAATGAACTCCCTCCAATAGATTTAAGTGATGACTGATTATGGTAGGAACTAAGGAATATTTTTGGAGTACTTTTGTAATCGCATTCGTGTGGTTTGGCGTACTACAAATTAATGAAATGGATGTGTTGTTTTTTTGTGTATACTCCTTTGGTCGGCATTGTATTTGTCACACGACCCTGCCGGCTCTCACATGGTCGGCATTTATTAATTCGTCAGGCTGCCGGTTGCACTGCATGAAAGCACAGGAAAATAGGCCTGGGACGGTCGGCAAGGTATTTTCCTCTTACAGTGTTGACGGTCCCAGGGTCGACAGGGTCTTGGTTTCGTCAGGTTGCCGACTTTTATCTGGTCGGCATGGCTTTTGAGGATAACAATGCCGACCAAATCAGACAAAAAAAAGTTGTTTCTGGATGTTCTCATGCATTAAGTCGGAAGGGTTTATGAGGAGAACCATGCCGACGGCACATCCGCCGGCAAGTTTTTTGAAGATAACCATGCCGATAAAAACAGAAAAAAAACTTGTTTCTGGATGTTCTCATACATTACAGTCGGCAGGGTGTATTAGGAGAAACCTGTCGACCTTATATTCACCGGCAAGGTTTGTAAACTTTTAAGTGTCGACTATGAAGCTGCCGGCACGCTTTTAATTTAGTACAATGCCGACTTTACATCGAACACAAACCTTAATTAAAGCATACAAACGTTAAAAACTTAACCCTAACACATTTTGGACATAGATAGTATCTTTTTTCGTTACACACTTTCTTAGGAGAGTTAATTAGCTTCATATTACCGTCTCAACATGGATCCGTGCATGGTAGAAGGTTGATTTTAGCAACTTCATCTTCATACGGAGCTAGGCGCTCATCTATCCAATAGAAAAACCCACAACACGTGTATTTTGAAGCATACGGCTGATATACATCTCCTATTGCAGCTTTCATGAGAAATAAGAATCCCTTACAACCTTCAATAGTGCATTTGCTTCCTTCAAAGGGACAATCGTTTGCAAAATGACCACTTAGTGTACAAAGACTACAAATATTTGGTTGTGTTGCACTTGAAACTTCCATTCTTTATGCAAGGTTGAGAATGAAGTTGAGAATGCTTTTATAATAACAACACACCTAATATCTTGATTTTGAAATTTCTAGTCGTTGAGCATTCAATGGGTTGTACTTTATACTTAAAAAGTAATATTTTTATACTACTAACATTTAGGTCGGCAGGGTTGAGATTTCAAACCATGCCGACTACATATCCCTGACAGCACTAAAGCATATAACATGATTAGGTCGGCAAGGTCGAGCTTACAAACCATGCCGACCACTAAAATTATCTAAAACTTCATAAAAAAGATTAAGTTCTAAAGCAACTGAAACTGAAAATTAACATAAGTTTAACAAGTCTAAAACCAACAACTAACAGTTCAAATATTTCAAACCACAATCTAAGTTTCTAAAGCAAGTGAAACATAATAAAATTTAAGAATTTCATGGATCCTTCTTGATGTTGTTATCTTCCTCCACATCACTAGCTTCTTCACCATCACTAGCTTTTTCAGCAGCATCAGCTTTTGCTTTTCCCTTATCTGGACCTATGTAGTCACCGTCCTCATTGTAATAGGGGTTCACTCCAGAAAAGTCACATGCCCTGAAAAAAGTTCTTGGATCAACCTCCTCTTCTTCCTCCTCTGATGATGTGCATTCAACATAGTTGAGGGGATTGCTAGGACTGTGCATAAACCTTAGGAATTCTTCAGGATCTTTCTTACCCATCAGAGTAACTTCCTAACAGGGGAATTCTCTTCAGTTTCATCTTTAGGATCTTCTACATTGGGATAAATTCCGTCAATAAATTTTAATAGCTCTTCTACAGTAACCGAACAAGGTAGATCTTTTTTTTTCCTCTGGGAACCTAAACAATGCACAAATAAGAGATATGAAAACAACCAACACAGTTGAACATACGATATAGGTCGGCAAGGTTTGAATTTGGATAACAATTTTCTTCTCCGTTCCACTTTACGTGTATGGGGAAATGGCGAAGAATTAATTACTGTTCTCCTTGTTTCTCAGAGAAAAATAATCAATTCCCGACCACTTACCCATACACATAAAGCGGGGGAGAGATGAAAATTGTTAAACATTTTCATATGGTTTTGGTCATCTACTGGTCGGCAAGGTCGATAAACTAAACCGTGTCGACTACTAACTGGTCGGCAAGGTTGTATTCATCTACAATGCCGACTAATAAACAGTCGGAATGGTCCTATTTAAGAAAGATGCTGACACTTAAGTAATGAAAATCAAGTTTCTGTGACCTGAAGTCGGCATGGTACAAGACTAAAACCATGCCGACTATACGTAAGTCGGCATGGTTTGTTAATATACCCTGCCAGCCTTGGTTATTGTCTAACAGTCACCATGGATGCTATGAAAAGTCGGCAGGTTATTCATCCTAATACCATGCCGGCGCTTACAAAACAAACAATAGCCGACATATTCTTCAAGTATCGACCCTGCCGGCCAAAATCCCTGAAAATCATAATTTTCGATTTCTAACCTAATCTAACAATCACAAAACACTAAACAATAATGGGTTGAGCTTAGAAATCACTTACAGTTTTCTTTCACCGGTGGAGGGTTTTTTCAACATTCCCAGGGATTGAACTTTCGGGTTTACTAGTTCCATCTTTTCCCTTAACTTTTTTCTCTGATTTCGATCTTTTGATACTTCCTGTTGAATCGGTGTTATCTATTGATCGTTTCGAATCAACCATTTTTCAGGAAAATCAAAATTTTCAATTTTCAGAGATTTTTTCTTATGAGTTTGATGGAAGATGAGATGAAGAAGAAGAGAAGATTAACGGTTTGTTTAAGTTTTCAATTTTAGGGTTATTAGATCAAGTAATAGGGTTAATTAGTTCAAAGATAATAAAATAAACTCACCCCACTTTTAGCCTCCCCTTAATAAGGCACTATGTCCATATAAATCTGGATATATTCCAATTAGTTTGGGTATACCCAATCTCGCCAGGTTTAAGAGGTTCAGAAGATAGAATATGTACGTTTTGTAAATTGGGTGTCGGCTTGAGGGCACTTAAACTACCACCAAACTAAAGAAGAAATGGTACGTTTTGTAAACTGTGAGCCGGCATGAGGGTACTTGTAATACCATGGATTGAGCAGGTGGGAAAGATGGAGGAGCCCGCAATGTGGAATTTTGAGAGTGATCTGAAAAAGACTTCCCAAAGCTTAAAACATAATGGCAGAACTAAAAAACAAAATTTAGTGGGAAAATATTTAGGAGGGAGAATGACATAGGTGAACAATCCCTTTATTATCATGGCGACGACGTAATTCAAAAAGCCGATCACATTTTTAAGTAGGGCCTAGTTATTGTTTTCAAGGACAAATCCATTTTCAAGGAACAACCCAAAGAATAAAGCCATTTTGAATTTGAAAAAGTGAAGCCACGTTTCCAAAATAAAGCCAAACCACTTTTACGACCAATCGGAGGAACAACCCAAGAATTTGGAAAATGCATCCTATGTCGACAATTCTAACCATTTTTCTAGCACATACTCAGAAACCACCTTTATATTCTCAAGAAACACTTTATTTTCTCTTACTCATAATCATTCGAAGGTGATACAAACACTTTATATTTCAAAGATGATTTATATCCCGCGGATTGAGTCCAGCGGGTTATCCCAATAGAAATAGTGAAGTGGATCCCACCCTATACTTATCCCCATGTTAAGAGCGTCTACAATGGACGACTAAACCATCGATCAAAATTTGATCAAAGACTAAAATCCAGACCAAATTTGGTCTGCGAACAAGATCAAACCCAAATATAATCGGGCGTTTATATAGTCCACGCCCCATAACCAGGCGGACGTGTAGTCCACGCCCCACACCAGGCGAACGTATAATGCACGCCCGTCTTTTTTTTATTTTAATCTTTTATGTGGGGCGGGCTTAATACCTCCGCCCCACTCTTTACAAACTTCAAATGCATGGGGCGGGCATAATACCTCCGCCCCACTTTTTTTTATTTATTATTTTTTTTTTCTACACCGGGCGAACGTATACTCCCCGCCCACATCAGGCGTTGGTATATTCTACGCCCTACACCAGGCGTTGGTATAATGTCCGTCTGACCAAATTTAGTTTTTCCACCGTAGGGTCACACACCAGATTAAACCCAAAATTTGGTCTTTTTTTTCCTCTTTGGTCTTTGGTTATACTCGCACCACTACAGTTGATCTAAACCACCGGGTTAAGGAGGAACCCCATCCACTATCTCTGTCACGATGGACTGCGAGATTCAACTCACAGTCAGTGTATCATCCCTGTTTATATTTTCACTCTAAAGCAACCCTTTACTTATTGGTCTACTCATTTTAACACAATCTAAGGAGTTTTGGATGCAGAAAGCCGGTCGTCATAAAAACACTTTACACTGTCATCATCAGCAATTCAAAGCAGGTACAAACACTTATATTTTCACCTCTAAAGCATACCAAGAAACTGGAGACATTTCAATTTTGAACTCTAAAGCCGGCTACCGAAGGGGAGGAACGTACATTCACATTGGCTCTCTTCAGGACTCGCAGCTTCCTGGCGCTTTCCTTTCCCATCCAAAGTCCAAACTAGTTTTGGCCCCACTCGGAGAGGAGAGAAGAGACACAAAAGGCAGATTAATAAAGAAATCGTTGAAATTTAGAGAGATTTGACAATTGACTCATCCGTGACTTGAGTAGTAGATGATTTAGGCGATAGTTCGGTACTTTTTATTTTTCACAAAATTGGTTAGAAAGACCAAAATCAACAATTTCCGGATGAAATAGACAGTTAGATTTTGATACTATTTAAATGGATAAAAATGTAAAAATAGATAGGATGTAACCAGTTTCATCGTACCCATTTTCAAATATTTTTTCTTATTTTTAATTTACATAGGATGTATCCAGTTTTATCCTTGCTATTTTTTAAATTTAAGTTAGGATGAAACCAGTTTCATCTTTACTATTTTTTTTTGGCCATTTCACCCAAACTATTTTTT
The DNA here is from genome assembly GCF_003573695.1 of Papaver somniferum. NCBI lineage: Eukaryota > Viridiplantae > Streptophyta > Magnoliopsida > Ranunculales > Papaveraceae > Papaver > Papaver somniferum. Next base: position 19,607,771 of record NC_039361.1, on the reverse strand, counting down.
ACTCGTCCATTTGAACCGTGATTTAAAAATATTTGGACAAATGACCCATTTTCCGTTTATTTTTGCCCTAATTTGCTCAGAGAGAGAAGAAGACAGAAAGAATTTCTGACGAAACACATTGAAAGCCAGAGAGAGGCTCAACAATTACTCATCATATTTCCATCAATGGGATTTTGAATCCGGCCTTGCTACAACTCAAATAACAGGGGCAGGTCCAGTTTGGGACAAGATATGGCACAATCTGAATGTTGGAGAAGGGAATAATTCTGACATTGGAGTGGAAAAAAGAATGATCGAAGGTATGAATTGATTGTCCCAAATTTGGACCATATAGCTTGTTCCAACTTTAACATTTTCACCTTGAATGCATCTTAGCGGGCAGACTGTTTATGTGTCCGACCCTCATATAATGTAAAAGACACAAGACGATATAATTCTAGTGCAATATAAAGTTATTGGGTAATGATACTCGTGACCCGAATAAAAAACATCGACCATTGGAAACACGTATTTTTCAGAAGATTGGCCCCACATTGCAGTACCAAAGAGTAAAGACCTCCCTATTTGACTTGTCCACACTGTGGTACCAAAGAGTAAAGACGCCCATATAAAAAAGGGTTGGACTAGGAATTAAGGATCATATTCTCTAGAACTGAATTCGGGGAGGGATAAAACAACAGGGCAGAGATGGGTAGAACAGTTCTTTCATTACCATTATACAAACGACGCAACTCTAGAAGCCGATCACACTACTACATCCTTGAAAGCCGTCCGCAGCATCAACAACAAGATCATCGGGGATATGGTTATACAATCAAGCAATTTGGAGTTCCAGTAATGATAGATTTGATGGTTTTGAAGTATCAACAGGGAAGTAGTAATGCAAGTAAGGGGAATACTCCATTTGAGAATCATCCATGGCTTATGTCAGTCTCAGTTCTCATCCTACTTAGTTTACCCTTCTTGCCCGTCACTATGAAATTCATTCGGCTGATACTGTTATCTTTTGTTGCGGCTATCTTCGCCTCTTTCTGTCTTCCCCACTCTTGTTACTGGATGTCTTACCCTATTTGCATTAGTCTTGGCTGTTACAATTGTTACCCACCGTCGTTAATGACGCCATTATGGTGGTCATCTTTTCGCGAGACATGGGTCAAAATTCAATCCAAAACTCTCTCGATATGTGAAGGTTCTTGTCGGCTTTTAGGGCGTATTACTAAAAACACTCAAACAGGAGATACAAATGAATCCAACAACAACAACGTTAGATTGCCCGTTTAGCAACTCAAAGTAGTGAGATCTCGAGTCTTGACGTTCAATTATATGCAAGCAAGTCCTATCATATCCAGAAATTAAAGTTAGAATTGTACCACTCCATGGTCCATATGTCCGTGTTTGGTTTTTTAAGCACTATGATAGTATATCAACGGCTTTGATGCGAAATCATGGTTGGTATTCCAATCCATTTCTAGGATACTTAGCAGCTAAAGGACAAACACGAGCAAAAGTGTTATTATTGCTGAGGACTTGGGGTCAGCATGACACTTTTTATTCCTCCCGTTTTTTTGGGCCATTCAAAAGGAATTAGGAGCCAAGATTTTATACCCAGTCAAGGGTACTAGTTAAAGGATACCTTACAGGATATTGAAGTTAAATAAATGCCCTTCCAGTGATAAAACCTAAAAACTTGAAAACCTTTCATTTTTATTTCAAAATCAGTTTCACTTCTTCTTCTTCTCCTCCTCTCTACTCCCGAATGTGGATGAAAAAAATTTCCCTCGTTTTTCAATTCAACTAATCATCGTCGTGAATCGTAAAATTAAAACATCGACGATTCGTTTTTCAACGATGTCTACAAAAGATAAATCCCTAGGACCAAGAACTAAAAACGTTCGTCGCGGTATCGATCCAAATATTGGAATTCTCGCAAGAAATAAAGAAATTGTTGCTGAAAATGACGAAGAACGCGATGAACAAGACACCGAGGATGTAATTGGCGGCGGCCAATATGATAGTCAAACACTCCGGCAACTTCAAATGGCCCCAATTAGGTAAGATTTCGTCAATTTCTGGGTTTATATCGCTTTAAATCGACGAATCGCTAAAAAAAATTCTAGGATTTTCTGAAAATTACCAGATTCGGGAGATATTTATGTCTCTTAAACTTCCGAATATAGTCGTGTTCTTCATTTCTGAAGAACATCGACAGTATTCAGGAGATAGTTGGATAGGTTTACTCCCGAATACGTTAGGTCATTTCTTCATGTAACTTTAGAAGGCCATATTCGGAGGTTAAGATTCATTTTTAATTCCGAATATATTGATGTTGGGACATAGTATTCGGATATTCATCTACTACCGAATATATATACATGATGAAAAAATCTGAAAACTGTGATTTAGGAAAAATCCCATTTTGGGGCCAGTATTTATTCGGAAGGAAATATATTGTGTTATACTTCCGATTATACAAGATGAAAATGTTATAGTTTCTGAACTCCAATTGATGAATATTCGGTAGCACATATATTTACTTATCTTCCGATTTTTTTGTATTCGAGAAACAAATATATATTCTTACTTTCGAATGTATACATTCGGCTGTTATTTTTGTACTTTGTCTTCCGATTGTTTAGTTTGTAAACATTGTTCCTTTTTTTGTTGTTTAGACAAAGTCGAGCTAACCAAGCCCCAAAACCAAACGACTTAGGGCCTCGTCGAGAAGAGAGTTAGAAAGTGACAGCTAGTGCTAGGAGAGAAAGGATTGCCAAGGCTAATCCAAGTGCTCAACAAAGTGTAGAACCACAAGGCAGTGAACAAGGTGTGCAACCAAGTGCTCAACAAGCCACTCAACAAGATGTAGAACCAACTGGTCCACAAGGCAGTGAACAAGTTGTGCAACTAAGTGCTCAACAAGCTACTCAACAAGGTGTAGAAGCAACTGGTCCACAAGTTACATCCCACCATGAAATTGAACCAATTGATCAAGTGCCAACAGTACAAGAAGAAGGTCAACCAAGTGGTACCCAAAAAGCCAAAAAAAACAACAAAGGAGAAGCAGGTGAAAAAAAGGATATTGCTAAGAAAGGAAAACATCTTGTTCCTGAGCATTTGAAGGTGAAGAATATTCCAGCAGGAAAAATCCTTGGGCTACCGGTGGATGGAGGAAAATTGCTATTTGGATACAAAGACTCCTGGGCCAAAGACATATACGAAACCGAGGTAATAATAATCGTATCCTATTTGTTCTATCGTAATAGTTGTCTTAAGAGTTTTTGTATTTACTTTAAACATTTTTCGTGTGTTTAATAGTATCATCAAGATGCGGTTCGTCTACTCAAACCCACCGCCGCACCAACAAAAATGCTTGATTGGCCTTTATCCGGTGAATGTGAAAGGTTCAAGACTATTATAGCCAACTCGGGGTTAGCTGCTGCTGCCGAGAATTCATATTTGGAACATGATCGTGTGGCTATATCTGCATTTGTGGAGAGATTGTATCCTGAGACCGACCAAGAAGGTAGTATCAAAGACGGGTAAAAGAAGTCGAGCTTCATCGAGCGTTGAAGGTGCTCCAAATGAAGGTGCTCCAACTGAAGGTGATTTAACTCGTGGTCGTGCAGGACTTGGAGGTAGTCACGGTCGTAAAGTCCGAAAGTCTAGATAAATGACAATGAATTGTGTTGTGTTGGATTATGTCGTTTCATAGTATTTATAGTTTGTGTTGGATTATGTAGTTTTTAAGGTTTGGATCGGATTTTAAGTTCTTAAATCACGTTATGGTTTGTGAATGGTTAGTTTCATGGAATATGAATGGTGTATGAATCTAACACTCATTTGCAAGTTTCTCAAATATAACATTATGGCAGTTCATATTCGGAGGTTTGGGACACTTGTTTCTCTTCCGATTATGGCAAGTTTCAAAATTTGAAGATTTTCAAGTTTTTCAAAATTCTGAATTTTGGGCCACTATATATTCGGAAGAAATTTTTTTTGAATGATTACCGAATATAGTAGTTAACCATTTCGAAATTTCAAAGTTGATGGTCGTGCCAAAATGCCAAAACCTCAGCATTATGGCTGGTTTTTATTTTTTGGCCACTCCATATTTGGAGGTTTGGGACACTTGTTTCTCTTCCGATTATGGCAAGTTTCAAATTTGAAGATTTTCAAGTTTTTCAAAATTCTGAATTTTGGGCCACTATATATTCGGAAGACAAAAAATTTGAATGATTACCGAATATAGTAGTTAACCATTTCAAAATTCCAATGCTTATGGTCGTTCCAAAATGCCAAAACCTCAGCATTATGGAAAGTTTGGAATTTTAGGCCACTCTATATTCGGAGGGTTTAAAGACGTGGTGTCCTTACGATTTTTATAATCGGCGTATAATGGTTACACTATACTTCCGAATATGAAAAATCTAAAGTGTTGATGAGTCACAGGTTGCGTACACTCGTGTTACACCTCGCCTAAACGGCCATATTTTCAAAAAAAAAAAAATAGTCGTTAGAACTATATTCTATATAAGGAGGGTATCCTCTTCCCCAATATGCAACAAAAATACATTTCGATTCTCTCCAACATTAAAGAAACTCATCTTCAACATAATGACACAACCATTCATTAATCCTACGGAGTTCACGGTAGAAGAAGATTTATCTTTATGTAGGCACTATGTTCAATTCTATCCGAGACGAGGAGAAGAACGTAGGAAAGGAGGCATAATGAGTATGAGTTATTTGGGTAGAATTCATGAAAAGTTTTGCGCCGACATCGGTAACTCAAATAACCGTCACTCCGCTGATCTTTTCTGTCGAATTGGTTCAATAAACGGACACGTCGAAGAATTCGTCCATTTAACTTATCTTGTGAATTAATATCGATTGAGGGGTGAAACCAATGATGAGGTTATAGAACGATCTCTCGGGAAATGGCGGAGATGGAAAATATCAAACTTCCGTTACGTATCTCATTTCAGAATCCTTAAGGCGATGGAAAGATTTAATCCGTTTAGAGCTCGTCCAAGACGTCCACATCGCTAATCACAAGTCATTGTAATAGAATTGTCGAAGTATAATCGTAATATTAAATTAAGATTTTCAAAATTTTAACAACAATCGGGCGTAACTGTGCTATGTAATCTACCGAATATGTCAACATTTTCAAAATCGTATCACAGTTTGGTAAAATTCGGTACTTTATATGTTAATTAATCAACCAATTATACTCCAACGGATATATATTTTTTAAAAAATAGTTGTGCATAGAAATACAAACTCAATCGGTAGAAAGGAAATAAACTTGTCTACCGAATATTGTTATTGAAGAAAACTAAAGTCTCTGAGTACAAAAATGCCTATATTCGGAAATTAAGGAAAAACGCTAGATCTCCGATTACGTATCCGTACACTCGTGTTACACATGTCCTCAAGGGCCAAATTTTCAACATTTTCAAAAAAAGACAGCCGTTGGGACTCTCATCTATATAAGGAGGTTAACCTATTCTCATTGTTTCACCAAACTACACAAATCAAGTCTTGTGAGCGTTACAAGAAGATCTTCCATTGTCTACTATTTCTAATTCATTCTATATCTCATATTACAATCATGGCAACTTTTGACGCAGCCGAAGATTTGGCCATTGTCAAAACATGGTATCAAGAAACAAGACGTGAAGATGTCATGACCGGAAGGTTAACAACGGAAATCTTTTGGGGGAGAGTGTATAGCCAATTTGTGCGAGAATATGGAAATCCAAAGCAAAGATCCCTCCAACAAGTTCATGATCATTTCCGGCTTATCCAAAAAGGGGTAAATGATTGCATATCGATACAAAAAAGGATTTTTAACATTAGCCACTTAAGCTTGTCGATCCAACAATTTGTAAGTATTTGCATAATTCTTTTACAAAACACCGGGTGGCTATATCTTATTACTAAACTATACAAACTTAGCATTCTTTTGTATTTGTTGGTTTATGTAGGAGGCACTCGCAAAAAGACACTACTTAGAGGAACAAGGAGAAGAATTCATGTATGATGGAAGCTATGAATTCTTGAAGGCCGCGGCCACAGTATAGAGTTTGGCACAAGTTGGACACATTCGGAAGTTAGTATGTGATATTATCTACCAATTCTGTGAACAATTCCTTAAATTACTGTCTGATATTTGCTATAATAGGAAGTTAGTATGTTATGTAATCTACCGATTCTGAGAATTTTTTCAAAGTTTGATATCAGTATAGGAAGGTGATAATCGGAAATTAGTCTACTATTTAAATTCCCGATTATGGGAGTGTTCCAATTTCTTCAGGTTCTGAGTTCAAAATAACATTATATTCGGAAGACAAAACTATAACATACCCACCGATTATAAAATTCGGAAGAAAACATTGTATGATTATCCGCCGATTACTATATTCGGAAGACAACCCTATAACATTATCCACCGATCATTCATCTTCATCATCCGAGGGAACCAATTCGAGTAGGTCTTCCGGAAAGTTGTCCTTCATAACGCGATCCCAATCCAACATGTTGCTCTCATATTGTTTCAACAAATCCTTACAATGATTTGTTGGGAAGTAATCCGTCCAACCACAGAATGGAGGTAATGGGAAATCTCTCTTTACTCTTAAACCGATAAAATGCATGTCATTCACAAATGCCATAACAATTCTTCGATCTTTAACCGATTCATCGCAAATCGTCCTTGTAGGTGTAAACGTAAAAGAATGTCCATACTTAGGAGGAACAAAGAAATGTACCACGCAATTCCAAATGTCCGTTAAGAGATATCCACATTTAGGCATTGTCATCCAATACTTGGATCCGATTGTCATCAATCCCTTTAGGCATTTTACACGCGCAACTAATTCTTTGTACTCTAGTTCTTTGTCGTGTATATCTCCTTAATCCATCATCCCCATATAGAAAATCCTTGTCCTTTATTAGTTGTTCTTAAATATTGCCATTGGGTGACATATTTGTTGACCGACTCGTCGAAGTGACCAATTTGTTCCATAGCAACGTGAAACCCACAATTGCCATCCCCATCAACCTCGTCGGTGGACAAAACAAATGAAACAATGATTGGAGGGAGTTGTTTCATATACTCTTTTATAATTGTATACGATGATCGTGTTGGTCTTCCATGAAAATCCCTAGGACAACGAAGAGTACCATACTTCTCCTTTATAGTCATCATTTCCGTTGGTTGTGTTTGTTGCGAGTCGCTCATTTGATCAAGAACAATAGAGCTAGCTCGGGTCTCTACTAACACAACTTCTTCCACCACCTCGGATTGACTTGCTTGAGAAGGCTCCATAGAGACCTTTGGTTTCACATTTCGTGCGGTTGGTTCACTTTGATCCTTTCTTGCGACCTCTTTTCTTAGATTCCGTCTCATTTTGAAATTCGGCTTCCGAACGCTCGTGCCTAGACAATATTCTTTTATTAGACAAATACTTCTTCAACTATTTTCTTTGGATGGTCCTCGACACTTCGGTGTTGGGCCTACCGGCCCCCTTTTGCTTAATAGGTTCATCAACCTCCCGTAAACAAGGGTGAAGGGATTCCTCCAAATTTTGCATCAACATTTGCTTTTTGGTGTCATTTGATGTAGCATAACGCTCGGCTATTCGTGCACACAATTCCGACTCAAGGAAAGACGAACCATCAACTACCGGGGTGCTTGGAGTGAAATTTAATTGCTTCCAAAATGGATGAATATCATTGATGTCAATCACTTCAACATACCTACCCATCTTATGACGACACGGGAGTCCAATACCTATCATATCCTTGCAAACACAAACGGTATTCTCGTCATCGTAAGCTTTATAAATCTTCAATTGTTTCATCATGTGATTTATTTCCCATCTTGAAACTTTATGAACAATGCCTCTTAGAAGAAATTTTTCCTTATCATGTTCCATTGGGAATTGGTGTACACTAAATTGCATGCATTTCCTAATCTTTACGAGATCACGGTTGGTGTATTCATGGATTGTTTCTTGGATCGACACAACTCCATTTTGACTACCAAGTAGTATTTTCTTTAATCAGCCATGAGACCCCTCCGCAATGATTGTCGACTCGTTCTTGAAGTTACGATATTCATATGTCCATGCAAACACAAACCTCTCCTTAAGCGGTAACCATTGTGTTTTACAATATTCAACGGGTTTTGGGTAGTTCGTGCCATATTCATCCTCAAATTGTTTCAAGTTAGATTCGTAAATTTCCTCGGTCTTCGACCAAACGATCTTGTCCCATGCTTTCATGAACATATTCCAAATCATTTCATCCTCCTTCCATTTTTCATCAAATAACCTCTTCTCTTCCTCTCTTTCTTCCACGGTTAATTTACTAATGCGCTCATCCTCTTCCTTTGGTTTTTTAGCTTGGAAATGATGATGACAATTGGATTTGAGGTTGCATTGAATGTGCCACGTACATTGCAAGTTTCGGGCTTCCGGAAACACTACCACTATTGCATGCATTAAGGATTGATCATTATCCGTTACAATAACCATTGGAAAATTATCACTGTTATAAATGGACCTCAACGTCTCCAACATCCAAATGAAACTCACGTTGTTCTCATGATCCATTAAACCCCATGCAATCGTAAACGTGTTTTTGTCCGAAGTGTGGCAAGCAATGTTCAACAACGGCATGTTATATTTGTTTGTCTTGTAAGTGGCATCTATCAACAAAATTTGATGAAAGCATTGAGCCAATTGGATCATTTCGGGATGTGCCAAGAAAATACGAACCACTTTACCATCCTTTTCATCCCTTCTCAACGTATAGTCGTGTAACTCCGCTAACCACTCCGATTGTTGCATGACCGATCTACCATCCCATTCCGTCCTTTTGATCGTAGCTAAGGCCGCCTTAATTGTAGAGAAAGAAGACAAGTTGTTGGGGTCGTCCGCCTTTATTTTACTTAAGATCGCACTCGCTTTTTGGATCCGCATAGACTTCGCCGTCTCCATTTCTTTTGGTTTTAGCTTGGCAACCATTACATGTCCAATTAGAGTATCCGGATCATCGTGGTTGTGACAACCATTATCAACTTTAAACATTTTCCACTCTTTACCTTCCTTACCTTCGGGATTATAGAAGACAATCTTAAACGGGCATCCTATTTTCTTTGAATTGCTTCGGTATTTTCTCTGCGTCTTCCTTACGTACTTACTTCTTTTCCGCGTGACTCTTTCGATCCCCACCTCGCTCACAAATCATTTCAAACCGAGTGTCACCCACATGATTTTTTTGAACTACAACGCACATGTTCTCTTTTGCCTTGTTCATAAGCCAATCCTTTGCCTCCTCCTTACTTCCAGATGACTACACGCACATATAACAATACAAATATCATAAGTATAAGCATTTAACATACATATTTCAATAAATAAATAAATAATAGTAGTGAACAAACCAAGTCATTTGCATAACGTAGGGAAGTATCGGGCCTCAAATAGAAATCATCAACAACCGCTACAACGGCCTGCAAAATGAAGCAACGTGTTTTAGTATAATGATCGGAAGACATTCAGTAAGTTTTCCAACTGATTGTCAAATAATCGGTTGAATATTGTGTGCCCTAAACTACCGAATTCAGCAGAAATAGTTACACAGTCTCCTGAGTATAAAAAAATCATAATCGGAAGATAAAAATATGGTAAAACTGCCAAATACAAAAAATCGGAAGATAAAGTAATTAATATTCCTCCGTTTTTCAAAGAACAAAATTTTTTACAAGTTCGCGAAAATTTTATTTTGGGGCCATTCGGTATACAATATACTCTATATAACTGTTGAATGTAGAAATTTTTTCAAAGAAGAATTTCAATTTTTACAAGTTTGGGAAAATTTTATTTTGGGGCCATTCGGTAGAAAATATACTCAAAAAAACTTCCGAATGTAGATATTTTGGGAAATCAATTTGGGGTTTTCTTATATTTTGGGGCCATTCGGTAGAAAATATACTCTATATATCAACCGAATATATATATTTGGTAGTCAGTACGTTGTATTCGGTAGATATGTAGATACATTATCTACCGATTCTGGATAGTTCATGGCATTCAATGCATGCATTAATCGGGTTTTCTTGTTTACAAACACATACAAACACATTCAAAGTGGGTATTTGAGTTTCTTAACACAATACTTGTAGTTTGATGCATCATTAGTTTCTATCTCGGGTGATTCTCCTTTTTCTTCCATGAAAGCGTCGTCTAGGGTTTCCTCTCCACAAAACTTTGGATCATTCAACAGATACCCCAAATCGTCTTCTCTAAATGGTCGCGAAGCTTCAACATTATGTTCTTCACGATGATTCTCAGATTCTTCTTCGTGTCTATCCATTTTTGTTGATTATTAAAAAAAAATGATTTTTCCCTTTTTTTTGCTTCTTCTTCTTCTTCTTTGTAACTCAAAAATGACAACAAATGAAAACAATGAAACAAATTGCATCCAAATACTACACTGACCACAATCAGAAGCAATATTATTATGTTATCTACCGAATGCATTCGTTAGATAAAAAACTTATAATATCTACCGAATATGTAAGGGCAATTTTGCCATTACGATTTAGGAGAGATAAGGGCTGGCTTCAATTTACATTTGGGTGACCCTATTTTGTTTTATTCTTGGCCCCTAATTCCTTTTGAGTGGCCCCTAAAAACGCGAGGTTTTTATTGGTAGTGTGTAATTGATTTTTTTTTCTTTTCTTTTTTCGATACCCTAGACCAGTGGTCCCTAGACTACATCCAAATCCCTTAAATTGTAGCCAGGGACGGAGGGAGATGGGGACAAATGGGGTCCCCAACCCCACTTGATTTTGAAATTCCATTGGTATAGGCTTACCATTTTTGTAATTTACGGATCTTGCGGGGGCAAATATGCTAAATAGAATTGAATTTTCATTTTTAATGGGATAAATACTATAAAACTCATATCAAATTAATAAAAATACATCAAATGTGTGACTTAAAAATAAAAATTCATCTAAATTTCTATATTTAATGTAGTTAAAATATTTTGTGATTTCATTTTCACTTAGTAAAAACTAAAAAGTAAATAAAATTGTCATAAAAATTCGGCCGCTTACTCGCTATTATGCACATAAGTTTACTATATGAATTCACTAATGTAGCATGCCAACCACCAAACTATTTGGTGATTGTAATTGAATTTGCATTATGCGTATTTATATTCATATATATTATCTGCCCGAAAACGAGCCCATCCATGTGATTTTTTTTTTTTTGAAGCATTCCATCCATGTAATATTTAAGGTTAAATTTTATGTTTTGTTATAGTCGATGATATTTGAAAGACGTTTTGTTAGTAGTTCTTTTTACTTATGCTTTTGAAGAAATTTAGCTCTTTCTATGAACAAGAAGAAAAAAAATGTCCTAAAAGCGACATCCATGCACAATTTTTTTTTCGAAGCATAACATATTTTAGTGATCTAGAGTACAGTTACACGTGGGTGCATGATGCGAACAGAGTCACTTAATTTAATTTGATGAAGAAATGACCGGACTGCATGGTCCCGGATTATTCTTAAAAGTTTTTCCCTCTGACTTCCGAATTGGTTAATGGCATCCGCTGCCAATTCAATCCAACTTATGAGAATATACACCTTCAACCAAGTAACCCTCTCTATACATGTTTTAAGGACATTTATACAACTTAAACTGGGGGACCAACTTGACATTCACCAAGTTACATTTTTGAGGTTCTTGCTTCATTATTCATGGCCTTGCCATGTACTTCTGAATAACCGACAATGATTGATGTGTTTCCATTCTGGACCATAAGCCAACTTCAATATTGCGCTATGATAGCTGTGTTTTACCTCGGCCGGTCAGCTCTGGCATATTGCACCATTGTTGTGCAATATTGGCTCTTGGAAAATTCATATATCTATAGCAATGATGGTTGCACATTATCTCCGCCAGCTTGCTCTCATACTGATGCGATATTGGTCATAGGCCATTAACGTACGTGATGTGCTATGTTAGCGCTACTTTGTTCAAGGTCATCCTCCCAACTGGCCTAATGCACCATTTGATGCATTATTGGCTCTTGGCCAATATAGCTTGCGCAATGCGCCACATTTGGCGCAATATTACTCCTTGGCTGATAGGCCCAACATAATGCGTGACTTTGACCGATATTGGCCTTTGGACAATATGCCTTCGAAATGCGCCACACTTGGCGCCATATTGGATCTAGGCCAGTGTTCTTCTTAACATGCAATGAAAACTTGAAATGAAGCTTCATCTCAAGCCATGGAGCATCTTTGAGCATGCGTCATGCTAAAAAAACGAGGTGTTACATCACCACTTAAATTTTGCACGGGTTTATCGATATCTATTTTTACCAATCATTTAGATCTTGATCTCTTCTTTCCTTTTAGCTTATGTTTCTCTCGGCAAGTTTGGTTGTCTAAATCTCCTGGAATCACGTTTCCTACAGGAATCACTTTTCTAGCAAATCCTCCATATGGAGTCCGACCCTCCCCTTAAGATTTGCTGGGAAACTTATCAAGGGATTTATGGACCCATTTTTTCTGATAAAATTTCATGTATATATAATTTTAAGATTCTGATGGTAATGCCAAATAGGACATGGACTTTAAATCAAGAGAATCTTATGAATCATAGGAATTTAACTGAGTTACCAAATATACGAGGGATTTATATGTGAATAACTGGATTTGTAATCTCATGGGATATAAATTCCTCGAAATTGTGGATTATGCAACCAAACCACCATTAACTGGGCCGACAACTGGGATGCTCTGCCTTAATAACAATTCTTCCAAGGACCGCTCTGCATATCGGGCGAAAACGAGTCAACTCACCACCTCCAAAAACGAATCTCAAACCCTTCTGCAACCCTAATCTCAGAAACATATTCCTTGTTTTTCATGATTTCATCTAGCTAAAACCCTTTATCCACCGGCCCTGTCAAGATGTAGTCCTTAAAAGTTTTGGGGTATAGTCTGATTAGATGTTGGTGTTACTTAAACCTAATTTATGGTGATGCAATTTCAATTCATGGTTGTGGTCTCTATTTTAAATCTTTCCTTCATTTCAATCAAGTTTTTATTTCTAGAGAAGGATTTATCTGATTAGATAGCCCTTTATTCGGATCTGATTTTTCAAAATGATGTTGTCTACGCCTGCGGGAAGAAAAATTCATCATGTGCTTTCAACTATCCTCTCTGTTAATCGGCGGTTTTTCAATCAGCGGGTCCTCATTACAAGTTCCTAGGAGTACTGTTCATCCTATCTGTTGCTCCTTTCTGCTCAGATCAATTTTATATTTCACCTGTGGAGATAAAGGAATTGAAGTGGCAATTGAAGATTTAAACAGGTAACCCTAAGTCTATTTTCTTGCTGTAACCAATTCAATCCTCCCTCTGCAAAACCTTTTCCTCATATTTTTAATTTAAAATTAAAATAATAATCAAATCAAATCCAAAGAGTTCGCTATGATCCTGTCTTCTATAAATTTGGCTCAAACCAATCTCTTCTACCTCACCCTTTTATCCTCTCTCCCTAGTTCATTTCCTGGTTTTTTTTCTTCCTTTTCCTTTAATGTTCTTTTTTACTTGGTTGCTTATGTTATGTCTAGCCTCAGTTCTAGAGATGTTGCAAACTATGTTTTTCTTGATTCTCATGCTAGGAATTCTTTTCTTCCTGTTAGTGATTGGCAGCTTCAGCTGGTTGGTTGTTTTCTAACAAAAATGAACAAAAACTCTTTTTTCTTAAGAAATGGTCTAAAATATAGATGGAATCTTACTCATGAAATCTCAGTTAGCAAGCTTGGTAGAGGTTTCTATTTAATCAAATTTGAATCCATCTTTGAGTATTTTAATGTCCTTAAGCAAGGAACTATGGTGATTTGTGAAGACATCTTCTTGTTTCAACCTTGTAATTTCTCAGTTCTCCCAGATAACTTTGAAATCACAACTGAAATTTTTGAGATTTCACTACACAAACTTTACCCGGAGCAAACAAAAATTCCCAATGTCATAGAGAACACTCAAAACTTTGGAGTTATTGTAGCTTTTGATGACCCTATTCACCACTATAATGGTTACATCACCATGAAAAAAGCTTAGAATTGATATTACTCGGCCACTTCAATTTGGTATAAATGCACCTAAAGATCGAAGGAGTGTCAACAGAATTGATTTTGTCTATCAAGAGCTACCAAGGTTATTTTGCAGACATTGTCACAGACTAGGACATGAGCACCAAAACTGCATTGAGGTTTACCTACTCAACCACCAAGAGTTGATGCTACAAGATCCACCATAAATACCTCTACAAGCTAATATTCATGCTCTCGGTCTATTTATTGAACCTGAGTATGATGATGACTATTTTCAAGAGATGCTGCACAATGTGGACATTGAAGAACCTGATACAGATTGGAGTGACTGGATTTCAACCCCTATTGAATCTCATGCTATCTCTGATCAAGACAGGTCCGAGATCTCTTTCTTCATTGATGAGGGATATAAGCAAGAAGGTTTCCACTCTAGCACCTCCTCGGACTCTTCAATATCCATTTCAGAATCTTGGCTAATTGAAGAAAGCGGCACTTTTGAGACTCTTAGCTCTGAAATGATATCTCATTCACCGCCTCAAACTTCTGAGATACAACAACCTTTCAGTCCTACAAATTTCCTTGTATCCGACATAGAAGAATCAGAACTCATTTCAGACTGTGACATGCCAAGCACTGCCATAAAGAGACTCAACCCTGAGCATCAAACTTATCTTAACAATAAAGGCATAGGCTCTTCATCAGCATCATATTTTTCAAGATCAGTCACTAATGAAGAACTTGAACAGTGGATTAATGTCTATCAGCCTGCTAAAAAGTCCAAGCTTGACAATTTGGAGCTTCCAACATGCTCGCCATCTATCAACTCCATCATTGGTACTCTCATTTCTACTACAATTGAGGACAATCCCACACAGCCTGCTACTACTGCACCACCTGCAAACTTTCAGTAATAACAACACCAACATCCACCTCTTTCAGACATACCCAAAACAACAAAGACTTACAAGGGCCGGTGGATATATCTTTTCTTTTGGTTCACTCTGTTTATAACCCATTTGTAAGTTTAGTACGCTTGCTAGTCTTTCAGTTTTTTGGTCCACTGTATTAATACTCCATATCACTTGTATATATGCATGCTAGTCTCCCAGTTTCTGTCTAGGATGAGCTAGTGGTTTCCACCTTTTTTGCTTGCTCAATCTGTTTGTTTGTCTTTATACATATAGCCATTTACCTGAGTTTGTATGCATATATCTCTTTATATTCTACCACTTAAGTCTTACAATCTACACAACTATTAAGTTAAAACCTTTCCCCTGCCATTTAGTCTGCCTGATTAATTTATTTGAATTCCTTTAGCTTATATTGAACTATGTTCTTCTGATGTTGTACTAATTTGATTGGCCCTATATTAGCAATTTTGGTTTATATTGCTTGTATTACTTCAAACTCTTACAATTTCGACACATTGCATAAAATCAATTTTCCTTAATGGTCTGGTTTAGAATTTGGTCATTTCCATTAGTTATCCTTGAATATCTTGATTGTTAGTTCCTTTATCTGTTTAACCTTGTAACTTCTCTTTGGTTTAAGAGTTCTTGAGATTCCTCCTGAGATTACTTCATTTCAGTTCTTTATATCTTGTTTTCCAGATTCTGAATTATATTATCATCTTAAGAGTACCAAAATTTTGGATTGTCCTTATAACCTTAAACTGTGTTGTTTCCTAGAATCATTTCAACTGAGCACCTAGCTTATACTACTCAGCTCTGTACTATACTTATGAATTTTGTTGTCTGTGTTATACTCTTGAATTTTACTGTTTTTAACATTCCTTAAGGCTTCTTGAAAAATCATATTCTATTATATGTGTAATTATACAAGCTGCAGTTCCGCTTAACCTTAGACTGTGTTGTTTTCTAGAATCTTTCTCTGAGTTCCCAACATATGCTTCTCAATTCTGTGCTTTTCTTTTGATTTTGTTGTCTAGGTTACTCTTGAATTTGTGGTTTTTTACATTCCTTAAGGCTTGTTGACAATCCATTCTCTTTCTCTGTGGAATTATACATGCTTCAGTTTCCTTATAACCAAATCTGTGTTGTTTTCTAGAATCTTTCACTGAATTACTAAATTATTCTCTCAACTCTATGCTTTTATCTTGAATTTTGCTATCTGTGTTATACTCTTGAATTGCTGGTTTTTAACTTTCCTTCAGGCCTGTTGACAAATACACACTATTCTATGGGTAACTCTGGGTAATTTACAAGCTTAAGCTTCCTTGTTTTTACTGAGACATCTCTCTTGAAAACCCTTTTAAGTGGTCACCTAATCATATGCTAGTAAAACAGTTCCATCCCCTAATTATCTCCAAAACTCTTTTCTTCTCTTAAAAGCCCACTTAAACCTAGGTATCCCATCTTCTCAAAAAAGCCCATTTAAACCTATTATCAAACTGCAATTAAACTTCTCGCTTCCCACCGACTGCAATACCCATTCAGACTATTTCATCCTTTAAAGCATGACTATTCTTTCTTGGAACTGTCAAGGCATAAACCTTCAACCCTCTATTCAACATTTGAAAGGATTAGTTTCACTTCACAAGCCTAGCATACTATTTCTCTCTGAAACTCTAGCGAACGATCAACACATAAGAAGATTATCTCAATCACTCCAAATCAACAATTATTTAAACGTCCCAAAAATTGGAAGAAGAGGCGGGCTATGCTTAATGTGGGAAGATAACTTAAATATCCAAATACTACTTCAATCTCAAAATTACATCCACAGAAAAGTTACGCCACCACTTCCATAACAACCTTGGTTCTTCACGGGTATCTATGGCCCTCCGCATCCAGATATAAGGAAAATTCTTTGGCAAGAATTTCTAACAATCTTCGACAATATCAATCCATCTACCCCTTGGCTGTTGATAGGAGACTTTAACGACGTCATAAATCAATCGGAGAAAAAAGGAGGGAGGCAAGTCACATATGCTCAATCTCAACCTCTCATCACTCTAATGGACCAGATGGGTTTTATAGATTTAGGATTCCGAGGAGATCCATAAACTTGGTCAAACAACCAAGTGTGGCAAGAAAATATCTTAGAAAGATTAGATAGGGCTTTATCAAACCAAATGTGGCGAAAAACATATCCCCATGCGGCAGTTACTCACCTTCCAAGAATTTCATCTGGTCATGCACCAATACTACTTCAGAAGAAAGCAATGGACTGGCAAGTAACAAAAAACTACAAATTCGAACACCTTTGGCTCTCTCACCCCCAACTCAAGCAAATAGTCGAATCGGCTTGGGATCAACAACAAGATAATGAACCTACACTCAACCTCCAACTAAAGCTTATTACAACTGGATAAATATCTTAGAATGGAACAAAGAAACTTTTGGCCACCTACCAACTAAGATCAAGAAATCGACAGCCAAGATAAAGCACGCCCAACACCAATGTGTATCCCAAACAGGCTTAGATCTGAAATTCTGGCTGACTCAAGAAAAACAACTGAGAATAGAGCATGAAGAACTATTGCAATGTCGTGCGACGTACTGGAAACAAAGATCTAGAATTCAATGGCTCCAATCAGGTGACCTCAACACAACATTTTTCCATACTAAAGCGACCATTCATAGAGCTTGTAACAATACACAACAACTACAAGACACACAAAACAACTGGATTAGCAAAAAAGAAGACGTAGTTCAGCTCATTCTGGATCACTATTCTCAACAATATATGTCCCCGCCTACATAAATAAATGAAGATCTTTTTACAAATATCATACCTCGGTTGACTCCCAGACAATCGGACCTACTTACAAAGGAAGTAACAACAGCAGAAATCAAACAAGCACTGTTCTCCATAAATTCCAAAGTGCTCCAGGTCCAGATGGCTATACAAGTAAGTTTTTTAAAGTTTTCTGGGA
Source organism: Papaver somniferum (assembly GCF_003573695.1). Taxonomy (NCBI): domain Eukaryota; kingdom Viridiplantae; phylum Streptophyta; class Magnoliopsida; order Ranunculales; family Papaveraceae; genus Papaver; species Papaver somniferum. The sequence goes on along the minus strand of NC_039361.1, from coordinate 19,589,719 downwards.
AACAACCCACCCTCAATTGATAGCAATGGTTAAAGCTTTCTTTAATAATCTTAATATGCACCCTCTCATGAATCACACAAATATAACACTAATACCTAAAGTCGACCACCCTTCAAAACCTTCACAATTCAGACCAATAGGACTCTGATACGTCACATATAAAATCATCTCAAAAATTCTAGTCAACCGAATTAGACCTATTTTCCCCTTTTTAATAAGCCCCTTCCAAAGCGCTTTTGTACCGCAAAGATCAATACACGACAATATAACAATCGCTGGAGAATTCTTCCATCATATTAGAACCTCGAAATCCACCAAAGATCCAAAAATAGCTCTCAAACTAGACATCCAAAAAGCATATGACATCCTAGACTGGGGATTCATGAAAACATCTCTTACAAAACTTGGATTCCCATCAACTTTTATAGACTACATTATGCTATGCGTCACAACAGTTACATACTCAATCAAAATAAATGGCACACCGTATGGATATATCACCCCAAGCAGAGGTATCAGACAAGGAGACCCACTATCTTCCTATATTTTTATCATATGTGCTGAAATCCTATCTACAAATCTGGGAAACCTTCAAAACCAAAAATTAGTTCCGGGACTTAACATATCACAAAAATCACCTCCCATAATTCATCTAATGTATGCAGACGATCTTCTGATTACCTATAAAGCTTCAGATCAAAGTAACCAACGCCTTAAAACCCTCCTCCAAGCCTATAGCTCCTTTGCAGGGCAAGTAATTAATACTACCAAATCGGTAATCATCCATCACCCTAATTTAGACCCAATCAAAATAAATGATCTTCAGCAATTCTTTAATATGCCGACCACATCAAAACCTCCAACCTATCTATGAATCCAGTTTAAACAAGGAAGAGCATCAAATCGAACTTTCGCTCCCCTCCTACAAAGATTAGCCAGAAAAGCAAAAGGATGGATGACAAAATGCCTAACTCCAGTCGGAAGACTAGTTCTCATCAAAACCTCCTTAACCCCAACCTCCAATCACATAATTCAAACACAAAACCTACCCAAAAATATACACAAACAAATAGATCGTATCACCAGGAATTTTTTTTGGAGACACGACTCAACGATCTAAAAACTTCACCCTATAGGATGGGATAAAGCAACAAAACCATTCGCCGAAGGAGGATTAGGAATAAGGAAAAGTAGTGATCATAATAAGGCTCTTCTAATGAAGAGAATCTGGAATTTGTATGAACAACCTAACTCTATTTGCGGAAGTCTGTTCAGCGCAAAATACCTTAAAGAACAACCAATTTTTCAAGGAAACGTTTCCATACCCTCTGCTTCCAGTCCTCAATGGAAACAACTCGCATCCATTATCCCTACCATGCAAAACCTAATTTTCCATCATATTGGAAATGGGTTAACAACTCCGATAGAAGCTAATTGGATTCCACAATCTCCCAATCTAGAACCGTCACAATGCTACCCAATCCAAACGGTAGCAGATATCATCGACCCAATCACCCACTATTGGAATCATGAAAAATTGAACACATTTCCCAATCTAATAATTCAAAAAATCATCAACATCCACCTTCCCTAAAACAATACCCAAGATAAAATTATCTTGCCACACTCAAAAACTGGAAAGTACACTACATCTTCGGGATACAGATGTCTAACCCAAGGTCAACCAACCCACACACCGCTACCACCTACCAAATTCTTGTGGACCTTACCATGTCCACCAAAAATTCGTCTTTTCTTTTGGAAATCCATCAATGAATGATTACCAACCTTCTCTCTCTTACATCGAATCCACTTGACCAACTCAGACATATGTCCAAGATGCAATACAAATACGGAATTAGCAAGCCACCTTTTAATTCATTGCCCAACGGCAACTACCTCCTGGAACATCTTATTCAGTCAACTTACAAATGCATCAAACTCCAACCATACCCCGACCTTCACCTTAACTCCACAAACAACCATATCCCAAATCCTGCAACAACCAACATCAAAAACTATAACCTCCTCCTTCTGTTTTCTTCTATGGACCCTATGGCTATCCAGAAATTATCTAGTTTATCAACACAAACAAAAAACTTCGGAAGAAATCCTAGCATGGGCACAAAAACTGCAACAAGAATATTTCAGGGCACTGCACACCTCACCACCAGTCATACCAGGAGATACACCAACATTCAACCACCCCACAATAGATAGAAGGACAACAACAATATTGATAGGTTGGTCCACTCCGAATATCAACTGGATAAAGATTAACACAGATGGAGCGTCCAGAGGCCACCCGAGATTTGCAGGGCCGGGATTCGTATGTAGAGACTCTGATGCACGAACATTAATAGCAATGTCTCAACCACTGGGCATTACCACCGCCCTAACTGCAGAAACATGGGCATTACTTTTATCCTCAAGAACAAAAACAGAGAGACAATGGCCTAAAGTTCTCTTTGAAACGGATTCAAAGTACCTCATGCATTTCATCACATAAACCACCATGCCACCTTGGCACATAGCGGGAATGATTGAAGAAATAAAAAAATAGGCTTAGACAAATCCCGCAAGTCTCCATACAACACAACTACAGGGAAGGCAATCAAGCAGCGGACGGATTAGCAAACCATGCAGCTGATGGAAGCAAAACAGGAAACTATTCAACTAAAATTTGGGACCAGGCAATCCCATCTTTTATCAGCCACATTTTATTTCAGGATTTTGTGGGTACCACATACCCACGACAAGTTGTAATTTGAACCTTTCTCTAATAAAATTCATGCTTCAAAAAAAAAAACTGGGCTGACCGAGTGAAGCGAGGGAGGACCTTATATGGCCATTTTTTTGTAAAACCTAAGTGATCAATTGACACAAAAAGATCAGATTTCTTTTTGGTAGTCACTTCTTTTTGGTTGTGTACACTTGAAACTCCGAAAATGCCCCTCAAAAAGGACGCAGACTTAATTTAATTTTTCTTTTCTTTTAGAAAGTTTCGTAGATAAGCTAAAAAATGAAGGGTAATCGCGTAAATTTAGTGGATAGAAAAAAGGACACGGAGGTTGGAAATCTTTTAATTATTGAAGGTTAGTTTAGTAAAACCCGAGGTAGAGGTTAGAGGGTCGAATCCGACCCCCTCTAATTTTAGTGTTTTTTTTTCCTTCTCTTCTGAAACAAAGAGATAGAAGGAGGCGGAGCCATGAAATTCAGATCGATATGAAGAAAGAAATTGAGCAGAGAAGTTAGGGCTTGTGTCGAAATTGAAGAATCAGAGTATGGGTTTCGAAGTGACGGGACTTTGACGGAGTTGTAGAAAGGGGACATGAGATGTTATTGTTGATGAATTTGAATATGAGATAGGAGATAAAGCTGATGTGAAGAACATAGACCGAGATGCAGAAACTATGGATGTGTTTACGGAATCTTGAGCTATATTTGGAGATCAACATGGTTGATTGAACAGATATTTCAAACAGAGAAGACTGGAAGAGGAGATGTAACTATGTGAACAGTTGAGATGAACAAGAATTGGATCTGAAAAGCGGAAATTGATGATAGAATTGATACTGATTTGATGGAAATGGCCAGGATACAACGTATTAAGGGATTGAAGAGAAGAACAATGGATGATGTCAGTTAGAAATGGGTTTAGGGTGGTTTGTTGATGTTTGTGCTGCACTTGAAGATTGCAGTTGCAGTAGAATGTTGAGCTGAAAAACTAGTGGTCTGCAATGCGAGTTATTGTGATGCTGGTGATGGACAAGGAGAAAAGGAGATCGCAGCTGAGTTTGTGTTGGTATTGTAGTTGAGAAACAAGATTTTGAATCAGAGCATATGTGGAAGCAATGGTGGTCACTGCTGTATTACCATGAATGAATGAATGAAACAATAGATGAATATGTAGGAATTTTGCAGGGAAGAGCTGTAAGAAAACATCCGGAAATTGCCCAAAAAACAGCCGAGAGTCGGTCAGGTTTTCATGCCGACGAGTTAACTCAAAACCGGCGACCGTTCCAACTTGTGAGTAAGACCGAGTCAGAAAGATGACTTGGCTGTATTTCTTCCCCTTTGACTATTCTGACCATTAGACTGACTGCCATCTTTCAACAATGACGTTTCTGTCCGGATTCCGGTCATTTTGACGCCAGAATTGTATTCTACATCTCCAGAATTGTGAATTGTATTCTACATCTCTGAACATTTTTCACCTGAATTCAATTTAGATTTTCAATTGTATTACAATTTTAGAAATTGTTTTACATCTCTTTACAAAGAAATAACGATCTCGTGCCACCTAGTTTGTAAAATATCGATTTTTACTTGAAGGAAAATAAACTATGAAAGTTCTTCGGTCGGTCCTCCCACCGTGGAAACGATTGTACTGGTAAGTTTAAACATAAAGTAACAACTGAAATGATAAAATAAAAAATTAACTTTATACCTAGTTGCTTGGATATTACAAGACCACCATAAACACTTACACTTTAGTTGTCTGAATTTCTATTTGCGCCTGATACGGTCCGAATGAGATATCAAATTATTTGTATTTTTCACTGATCTGATATAAAACTTGAAAATATTTGAGTTAGGTATAGTTTTGTGTCTGGCTCATATACACATGTATGACTTCATTTAAAAAAAATTATACCATGCTTTAGAATACTTCATAAATTTTAAGTCAAATGTAATGGATCAGATTCAAATTCAAACGAATCAGTTGACTTATAAAAAAAAAAAAAAACTGTTGTAGATAAACTAAAGTTAATACAAAGATAAATAGAGAGAAGAATAGAGGAAGCTCTTTATTGATGGATATGTGTGTTGAGTACATTGTGAAATATTTTTATTTATATGCGTACAATAGAGTATGTGTTTAATGTAGCGTTAGAAAGGAATTAGTACATGCATGTACTAGTACCATGCACCATGCATCCTTTAGTATAGAGTTACATGAAGTAGTTGTAAGGATAGTGATATAAGTGTAGGGTGGAAATCCACCACTATTATTACTTCAACACTCCCCCTTGGATGACACCACATTACTATATTTAGTCACAACACTTTCCCTTGTGCGGTCCACATGTTATGTTTCTTCTGATACTTCTCAGTCGATTAGAGAAAAACCTAGTAAGTAAAATCTTGACGTAGAACTTTTACATGCATTGCTTCACATTTCGTTCTTATATTTTAATGTTCTACATGTAGTAATATCCTCAAAAGAACAACATGGCTAAGTCAATTGTCTCATTAAAAATTTGACAAGGAAAAATCTAATGGGACAAAATCTTGGTACAATTCTTCACATGTAGTACATCACATGTTGTCTCGTACTTTACATGTAGTTCATCAAACGTAATATGATCTTCAAAGATCGTCGAGTCTAAGTTAACTAAATCGTTAAAACTTTGTCAGGCTATCCCAGAGGGACAAAACCTGAACTAAAGAAAAAGAGTACAATATTAAGTAAACTTAGAACATAGTTGGATGCGTATATGTTGCCTCATTAAAACCTTGACAAGGAAAACCCAATGGGATAAAACCTTGACAAAGGGAAAATAGTACAACGTGACATATGCAAATTAAGGCGATCCGTTGCAGATGATCACTTTGCTCCGTTGAAGTTGACTAGTTGCTTCACAACTCCTAAGGAAGAAAATCCTTGTAGGAAAGACAATGGCCTTAGCTGGGAAATTACATTCCCGGTGTTTGTTGTTGTCTCATTAAAAACCTTTCCGAGTAACAAAACCCTGTGGGAAAAAGTAACCTCGTTAAAGGAAAATAGTTCAACACACCATTAGATGCTCCCCATGATGTCAGACAATTTTCATTATTCTAATGCAGTCAAAAGGAGTTTATCACACTTTACTTCGGTGACTTGAATGTTTATAAGACCATGTTGTTGATTCTGGAAGTTACGTTGCTTAGCAGAATATCGCGTTTCATCTCTTTGATTCAGATATTTTCAGTAATATCAACGCGATCTTTATGTCTTCAACATTCAACATACTTGATGTTTTAGTGTTGTCTCGCTAAAAACCTTGTCGAGAAACAAAACCCTTTGGGAAAATTATTCTCGATTGAAGGGAAAAGAGTACAACACAGCTTCATTTTCGAAGTAAAATATGTTGAGATCATATCCTTGGATCCTCCCCCTGAAGTCGGCATCTCCCCCTGATTACTTTCAGATCTAGAGTTGTTCCAGACAGTTCATTTAGTCATGTACTTTTCGAAACTAAATATCGGTAATGACCTAAAAAATAGTTTACCATATCTCCCACCAATTACTTTCGTTGGAGAAGAGATTATTGCTCCTTCATAATCAACAACCTTTGGATTGCAGTTCCTTTAGCATTCCTTTTTTTTATGTATTTGCAGGGATAAAACAAATTTACAATGTCAATGGTTACTTTTAAGTACATGATTACATTTACTATACCATTCCAATGACGTTGCGTTGGCGTTGAGATATATCTAGCTAATAAATTCACTGAGGATTGATGTAATATTTGGTCGAGTACATTATGCTAATTATAATGATGCGTCTATTGTACTTAGATAAGGAGATCTATCTCCCAATACATCTTCGCCATCTTCCTTTAGACGAATTGGTCATTTACTTACATTTGAACCTCGACTAACCATGGGAGTGGTAGCAGGATGCATGTCCTTGTTAAATTTCCTGACAATGGACATATGCAAACTGGTGGAATAATATACCACAAACTCGGTCTTCTAGTTAAGAACATAGATAAGATCGAGATTTCCCAGGATTTTCATCTCAAATTCAGATTTTAAATAGCTTGTAAGATCTCTTATTCCATTAAGAGTACTTATCATGTCCATAACATCGACATAGATAGCTATCATTCTGAATCAGGAACTTATTTAATACGCATGGCAAAACCTTACTTGTTTATCCCTTCCCAATCAAATAGTCACTTAGAGGGGTATACCACATCTGCCTGATTGTTTAAATCAATAAGTGAGTGTTTCACACTCCGTGGTTTAGAGTCATTCGACTTGGGAATCAAAAGGCCATCATGCACTTTTGCAAATATCTTTGAGTCTAAATCTCCATAGATATAACCACATCTATTATGTTTCAAGTTCTTTTGAAACTACCAAGCAAACTGATTAACTGAACATGATGATGTTCAAAAGAGTAAGCGATCCAGGGGTTTGTGAGAAACCTCGCGCCACAAGGTGATTCTTTATACTTTAAGACCTCATTTTTCTCACTACACTTGTGAAAAATAACCACATATATCCCACAGGGTTAACACTTGGTTGCTTAGCACTACCACACCAAATACCCGTATATTTGTCAAAGAACTAAGTTCTACCTAGATTGCATAGGCCAAATATGCTCTTTATTTGAAATTAATCAAAATAAAGCATGGTTCGATCTCATTGTGCTCTACTTATGGAGAAACTATTTATGGATTATATCATCACTGTGCACGCATGATCCTTTCATTGACTCATGTGTATTCTCATAATCCGTCATGATTTCATTGTTCTAAATAATCATTTAAAACTTCGGAGCGTCCCCCAGTTTGATTCATGGAAATATTCAGAGACAATGTTATGATATGATTTATGATGACATAAATAAGTTGTGCCTTACTCACCTACTTACTCTCTAGATGAGGATTGATCGGACCAAGTGGTCTCTCCAACTTCCTTTATGGAGCCACGGCCTCAACCACACTTCCACTAAGTGTAGTTGCAACACCTTAGTCTATGGTATATATCTCTTATTGAGGATTCGTAACCTTGCAGGTAGGTTTGCAGCTGGTATATGTGATCTCATCACTTTAGCGACACCAGTGTACATTCTGAAAATCGATTATTCTTTGTCACATCACATTTACATTTGTGGAGTACATGAATAAATATGAGACATAATGAGAACACACCATGATAATTCCTGTCGTTCCTTTAGAAAATACTTTTTCTTATCTCCCACTAACGACGGGAAGACTGTCTCATTAAAGTGATAACCCGCAAATCTAGCGGTAAGATATCTTCTGCCAAAAGGTTTAAAATGCAGATGATTGTTGGGAACTCATTTTCAACATAACTACTTAACAGTTTTGAAGACCCGTCATAGTACAATGTGGAGTCGTAATGGCACATACATAGTACAACCAAAAATGCGAAAGAACACGAATGTCAGGCTTAAATCCAGTTTCCAACTGGTACGCATAAAAGGTTCACTAATATTGGGTTCTAAAATGAATTATGTAAAGATGCGTGTAATATTGCATATCCCCAAAGCAATAATAGGTAGGTTGGTATGCATAACCTATTCCTTAGACATCATCTGTAACTTTTGATGATAGCCTTTGCGATACCATGAGGTATAGGATGCTCTGCATTGATCCTATTAATCATGCAATTGCCATCAAGTCCATTTGATGTACACTCGCTAGCATTTACAATGGGTGGTAAGCCCTTACATGTATAATATGTGCTAGTAGTCTTCCAAACGCAAAATTTCTTGGGAACTATAACTAGTTCAATATGTCAAAACATCCACTAGAGCCATAAGTCACTTTAATGGTCCGCATTCTGCATGGATATTTTTCTGAATATCACCTTGTTTTCTTTGTAATATGGATTGTTTTCCATTTGCATCTTAATATGGTCTCGATCCTATTTTACTGAAGACTTTGTAAAATGATTGATATGCTTTTTTATTTGAAAGCATTGGGAATGGGGGTTGTGCATCTAGTACTTTAGAAAACACTTATTGAGAGATATATCGTCACTTCGCATTTTGTCAATCTTTTTCACGTTGTCTCGTTCACTCAAATAAAGTGATCTACGTATGAGTTATTTCAAAACGATCATCATGTCATAACAAAAGTGGATTTATGGTTATGTCAAAGTCTGTATGAGTCAACACCCAACATTTCATAGTCGGAGTCAATATGGATTCAATAAACCAAATACTAGTGATTTACATTTTACCAAATTGACTCATAAATTTCTCTAAGAATATGCTTTCTTCCACATTCATTAAATACAATAATAAATCAATTGCATTCTCATATGATAACCATTTGCATGCATGTCTTTGGAATTTAACAAGGTGTAGATAGCTCTAGGTACATACAGAGCTATTGTGACTTTGAGTCTGTGTCCTATCTTAGAAACAAAATTTGAGATGTACTTCTCTCGATGATCCAATCATCGTAATCACACAATATTATAAGGAATTAGTTAAACAACTGGTGTATATTCCTTAAGTTAGTGGGAGGGAATCCACTATCAGTTAAACATCGAGTCTTGAGAGATTTAATAAGTGGTGTGGACTTATTGCGTAACAAAAGTGGGGATCGCTTAATTACTTTAGAGTGTATGCTACAGTTTAGAGGGGATAATATATAGTTTTCATCCAGATATATCTCAAGTGATTTAGAGAATTTTTTTCGTCTCGTGATAATGATATACTTTTCATAAGTGCTGAAACTGAGTCTAGTTCAGCTGAAATCAATTTTCTAGGAAAAGTTCTTCTTGAAAGTAAAGTTGACGTTTGAAGTATGATCTTCCTAAGGAATGAATTGCTACTATGGTACCTGCATTACATTGCTTGTACCAATACCAGTAACAAGATTCATTCCCAACTCCTTTATTTTGATGCGAGCTAGAATTACATCTTAGCTTGATCCCATGTTCGGTTGATACCTGTACTTAGGTGTCATTACTACCATGTACAAAAATACATCTTTGTCTCAGAATATATATATGTCCCTTTTCACATGCTTCACATGAGTCAGTATGCTTGTCCCTCATTACTTCGGGTTTCTTTCGATTTTCAGTTTTTCTAAAATTAGCTTAATTTGAGAAATTTCTTCATCTCAACGGGTCAAGAGAATCTCACTTTGCATGTCAACCACTTACTTTAGATTGTACAATTTATAATGAATCTCTTATTTTCATACTTCAACATATACTGGTTCGTGAGTATCATGGATGACGTAGAAAAGTGGAAAAAATTATGACTTATATAACCTTTTGTGAGTGCTTACACAAAAGTTGAGATGCATGTATTCTAATTGCAAAATAACTTTGTTGAAGCTAATGATTATAATTCAATATTCTAGTAAGTGGATTAATCCACTGAACTTCATGTTTGGGGAGAGAATTTCATGAAAATTTTCCTTCAAAGCATTACGTAGCTCTTTAGTTGTTTTCAACAAAGATTTTTGTTGCTCAATGTAAACTGAAGACAACGTGTTTCCTTAAAAACATAGGGGCATATGACTTTACCTTTTATACGGTAGACCATCATTGGTAGAAGGTTTTATATGGGATATATTCCTTTTCCATAACGAAATGGTTTCCACATCAAATTGACAATAATGGTGCTCAAGTACTTCTGAGCCAAAAAAAAAAAGTTGTATTCGAATCGAGTTGGTTTAACCAATTGAATAAAATCCATCATTTTGGCAAGAGCCAATATCATATAGAGAACAAAATAATACCTAGACCAAATTTCTTAATGGTCAACAAGGTTGACTCATTGGTCAAAAATCCGCGCTAATAGGGGCATGGGCATATATGGCCCATTATATATGAAGTTTTCAGGCTCATTGAAATAAACTTGAAACTATCAACATAAGCCCAAAACACACAGTTAACCTCAAAATAGAAAATTTCATCATTCCATTGTTCTTAATTTTAAGTCTAATTATCTCTCAAACAAACACTGCTTTTAGTATTGTTATTGTAATCAAATACAAAGCGTGGAGATATAGATCTTATTTGTTTAATTGTTTCAACTTAATTAAATCAAAACAAAATAAAATAGATAACTCTATTACTGAATGTAATGACTTGTCCCCATTACTTGGTGCGTATTAATCCGTCTATCAGATTAACTACTAGTGTACGCGCGTAGTTGTAAATTCCTAATCACAACATCAAAAATTGACCATATGAGATATGTATGTAAGAAGCTATATACATCCTTAGCAAAATTACAAAGATAAAGTATAAATAAATCCTTCCCTGTATCATTGCATATCTATGCTTGTAGACCGTCTCTCTGTCAAATACACATCTTATCCCCTTAGCATTACACTTGATTGAACTTAAAGATATTAAACTCAACCGAGCAATTCGTGCTGATAACGTGTTGTAGATAAACTAAAGTTAATACAAAGATAAATAAAGAGAAGAATAAAGGAAGTTCTTTATTGATGGATATGTGTGTTGACTACATTGTGGAATATCTCTATTTACATGAAGTATGGGGTGGAAATCCACCACTATTATTACTTCAACATAAACCTTTTATTTTATTTGTTAGAATTAGACGTTTGTAAATAGAGTTGGAGCGTTGCTCCACAATTGAGATAGAAAAACTGTAAAAGGATGATTTCATCCGTTATTACTCATAACATGTACCAAGTTTTCGAATTCTTCCTGAAGAAAAGATGCAAGTGGCATCTTTGATAGAGATACGAAACACTGTGTCAAAATGGTGAAGATTTCTTTTCTAGTTTCCACACCACGGGACTAGCTCTATATAACTGTAAATTTAGGTAGTCTTTAGCGTATTGGGGCATTTTTGAATCCCATTTAAAAATATTTGTTCATCCCGCGCATAGCATGTCATGAGACAATTTTTCGTCCACTGTATTGATTTTTGGGGCGCACATAAAATTCTTCTCATATGGTTCCGCGGAACACTAGAAAAAGCTGTGTTTTAAGGAGTACAACAAAAATTCAGGGCATATCAAATAAGGACAAAAAAGATCATTAAATAGTAATTCAAAAAACCAATTATCCATATATTTTTCTTAATGACAAAATGACACTTATTCATTTTTATATTTTAATTATAATTTTTTTAGATTTTTTTCTTAATGTTTTTTTAATTTTTTTTGAACTTTTTTTTGTTTTATTTTAAATTTACAACATACTAGACTTGTCAGTCGAACTTCCAGATATTTTTCATATACGAAGAATAATGAAAATTCTGGTTGATAACTTAGCAGCCGATTGTGGGTGTTTTGAAAACATACCTAGATTTGGCTGACAACTTATCAACCGAACTTCACTCTGTAACTACCAAACCAGATCAAGTAAAAGATAGAGAAACCAAACTTAGTGTTGTTTTTTATAAAGTGACGTTCGGCCAGCATTTTCTTCTTTAATTATTAGCCGAACTGTTCGTCAGCACCTACAGAATGGAAAAAAAAAAGGAGTTCAATGGATAATTCGTTTCAATTATCAGCCAAATAATTCTGTAATTACCAAAATAAATTAATAAATTAATCAACGGTAACTAAGTAATATATGTATCCTATAATTCCTCTTACCACCCTCACCCTAGTTAGTTTAATCTTTTTGTATGCCCAAAATTTTTCTCATATGCCCTCAAACAAGGTTCATTAATGAGGAGTCATTTTGGTCGTGGGCCGAATTATGGTTCACGGGAGACATTTTGGATTATGGCAGCAGCAGACGTTTCTTTGGCTTAAATTTGAAATTTTTTACAATGATGTATCTAAAGCCCAAGTTCACTCAATACTCTTAGTCCAGGTCACCAGAACGATCTCACAACTATTGGATTTGAACAGAGATGAAACAAAGCGTTGTTGTTATCAGGGTGTCCTCGCAGTACGAGTCTAATTAAACTTTCCTAAAGTCGTATCATAAAACATCTGCAATATATACATCCAAGATGTCGAACATAAGCATGGGTCGAGGAAGATATACACATACGTTGACCATGGATTTTATTACAAAACCACACATATATCAGGGAAAAATTAACCGACACAGATAGAGAATTCAAACATCTTAAGATGAATTATTCTGGATATATTGATTGATCAAACTGAGTACTTGTACTGTCTTATGGAGTGTTACAGCCAGGGTAGTTACGTATTCTACCGATGCCTGCACCCACTGCTTTCTTGTGGACCTTCTTTCCTGTAGGAGCAGTTTTGGGATTTGTTTGATGGCAATTTATGAATCGGGTGGAGTTATGGGAGCCGCAATAGCTACGTACGGTCTGCAGTACCAAACCAGCTGTTGTTGTATCATAAATACCAAGGTCGCTAATGGGGTACCAAATTGAATGGAGGTGTACCGATTCCTTGCCAATATACATGTTTTGTCCCATATGGATTCCAGTACACCCCCAAATAATTTAGCACCCCCGATTAGCAATCTTGATAAATACCTCCTATCGCATCTCTTCTATCAACAAACTGCTGCTAGTGTCATTAGTTTAAATGGTCATCTAGATCGTGTTTTTAAGATTAGCAGGTCTACCATGGATAACTCTGCTTCGTTTCCACGAAAGTTCTAGATCAGAGATCATCAGCAAAGGTATACTTCTCCTGTTCACTTTATAGTTGACTCATTTAGTTGGTGATTGTTTTTTATATTGAAAATCTTACGATTGCCTTCACAGATTTTAGTTGGTGACTGTTTTTGATGTTGTCCACATTTTACTTGTAAAGCAAGCATGTAACCTTACCGTGGAAAGCTTCGAGAGAAATTCCGGGAACTTTTTTAGGATTGTGGTCCTGAGTTCTCAACTGCCAACCCGTAGATTTTCCAAAGGCCAAAGGGATATTCCTTAGCTAATTTAAGAATTATTGTTACGATTTATTAAGTTTTATAAAAGATGAGTCACCTTTACATGCCTCAGTTTAGTCCGGATTTAATTGTAATTAATTGGGTCAATCCGTCAATGTAAGGCAAAAACAGTATAATATATGAAGGCAAAATCAACTCAAATACCTCTCTTCCTAAATTCGGTACTGAGCCTAGGCAAAATTTGAAAAAATTTTTTGCTAAATGCAAAATTTGTATTAAGGTTAAGGGTTAATTAGAAAACTATTTTAGTCTTTTGATGATTCGTTTAATCGTTTGTGATTAGCGGTACGTTGCACTTGGAGCTGGATAAGACGTCACTCGTCAACAAAAGTTAAACGAGAATACGAAAACTTGATCTGAAATGTGGATGTAAATGGGCGGCTCACATAATTTTAGAGGTTATTAAAGATAATCTATAGTGTCTATCATTGTGGACAAGAACACTACCAGCCCTCTCCCTCTTAATGGGTGCATTTTTTATTTTATTTTTATCATTAAAACAAATTCGTTACTCAAAGCAAACAGTTACATAGAGTTGTCCAACTCAAGAATTGAGTGGATACATCTTGGGGGTTTCAGACCACACTTGGTTACATTCATATCTTTTGGCCTATTTGGCTAATCCATCTGCCGAAAGAAAGTACAACTAATATTACTACTAGATTCTATCAACCTACTAATATACGAAAGAAGATTATGATCCTGCTAAGAGGAATTTCCAAAATTTAAAGTCACAGCTTCAATAACAGTCTTACAATCTCCTTCAATGATAATATTCCTCCAATTTCTACTTCTGACCCATTCTACAACTTCTAGCAAAGCTAAACCTTCTCCCTGCTCTGCATCTCTAGCTTTTGTAGCTTTCACCATGGCCTCCACGAATCTCCCTGCACAGTCTCTTAAAATTAGTCAAATACCATAAGTATTTGTATCCTTATCCAAAGCAGCATCAAAATTTAATTTCCACCAATTTTCAGGTGGTTTCTTCCATTTTTCCTTAGACCTGCTTCTATTATTTCTGCTTATAGAGTTAGTCTCACTACCTAATATGTTATATTTCATGCAGAATTGCCTAGTGCTTCTTATGATGCTATTAGGATGTGAGACTTTTTCTTCAAATACCGTTATGCATCTGGATTTCCAAATTTGCCACATTATGACTGTGGCTAAAAGGATATTTTTCTCATTTTTGAATGAGATGATGCTCTGAGCTTGGTTCCAGGATTTTATCCAGTCTTGCAAAGAGTTGAAGTGTTGCTGGGAGTGCATTGCTTCTGGTAGTAGAGTAAACCAAATGGCTTTTGCCAGATCACACTGCAAAAGAATGTGCATGTCAGTCTCTGGGTGTTGTTTGCAGAAAGGGCAGCTATAGTCCTCCATTTGAATGTGTCTTCCCAATCTGGTTCTTGTTTGCAGAATGTCTTTTAAACATCTCCAGAGGAATACGTTAAGCTTGTAAGGAAGCTTTAAGTGCCAGATTTTCATCCAAAATTTATGTTCTTCTTTGTTGATGCAGTCTCCATTTGCTTCTTGAATTAGAGCTTTGTAGGTAGACTGAACTTTGAAAGTTCCATTTCTTGTAAGACTCCAGTTGATAGTATCTCTGGCATTTCCTGAGATTCTGATTTCTTCAATTTTCTTATTCTCTATGCTGTTGAAAACTTGATCTAGTTTTTGCTGATTCCATTGTAGAGTCTCTTGCTGGATAAGGCTCTGAACTGTATCATTATTGTCAGAGAATTGTGTTGCATTTGAGACTTGAGAGTGATGAACATCTGCAATCCAATTGTGTCTCCAGATTTTGACTCTAGAACCACCCCCCACATTCCAAATATAATACTTCTTTACAATTTGTAATCCTCTATATATGCTTTTCCATATCCAGGAGCCATTAGAAGTAATATTATCACTTAAAGGATCTTTGTTGTAGGAGTACTTGGCTCTCAAAATTCTTGCACAAAGGGAGTTCTGGTATGTAATCATTTTCCAGGCCAATTTTTCTAGCAGAGCATCATTGAATTTTTTGGTGTTTTTGAAGCCCATTTCACCCGTTCTTTTGGGTTTACAAACTGCACCCCAAGAAATTGGGTTCATTCCTTCTTTATTTTCTTTCCTCCACCAGTATCTTCTTTGGACTCTATCAATTGAATCAGTGACATACTATGGCATTTTGAAGCATCACATTTGATAATTTTCCATTGTATTTAGAACTGATTGAACTTGAGTAGATCTGCCATCCTGATCAACTATTTTTCCTTGCCAAGTGCTTAGCCTGTTTTGAACCTTTTCTTCTATTGGTTTAAAGCTTTCTCTCTTATTCTTGCCTAAGAACAGGGGTAGACCAAGGTACTTTTTATTTAAACCTATAGTCTTCATTTGAAGAATACTAGTGATGTGATTACATCTCTGTGGTTGCATGTGCTTGTTGAAGAATACACTGGATTTGTTGGAGTTCACTACTTGTCCAGAAGCATTGCTGAATTTAGTGATGATGTCTAGGAGATTCTTAATATCTTGCTCTTTTCCTTTGCAGAATAAGAGACAGTCATCAGCAAACAACAAGTGATTGATGTTGGGACTATGTTGACTTGGTTTTATTCCTTGTATTTTCCTTAAACTCTCAGCCTTGCACATCATTCTTGAGAATCCTTCCATGCATAGAATGAATAAGTATGGTGATATTGGATCACCTTGGTTTAAGCCTATTGTGGGATTGAAAGGTTGACAAGAAGGACCATTAAGAACAACAGAAATTGAGGTAGTTCCAATGCATTGAGTGATCATTTGGCACCATTTGTTACAGAAGCCAAGTTGTTTCATAATATCCACTAAGAACTTCCACTCAATTCTGTCAAAAGCTTTTGACATGTCTAGCTTGATACCCACTTCACCAAATTTACTTCTACTTCTCTTCATGTGATCAACAATTTCATGAGCTATTATAGTATTTTCTGAGATATGTCTGTTTGGGACATAAGCTACTTGAAAGGGTGATAGTATTTTTTTTAATATTGGTTTTAATCTATTGGAAATGATCTTGGAGATGATTTTGTAATTTATGTTGCACAGGCTTATAGGTCTGTAATCTAATGGGCTTTGAGGACACTCAATTTTGGGATCAGGATTTGAAAAGTGTAGTTAAGTTCCTTTAGAAGGAATCCATTTATGAAGAATTGTTGAACCATTTGAGTGATGTCTTCACTGACTATTCCCCAACATTGTTGGTAGAAGCCTGCTTGAAAATCATCTGGTCCTGGTGCTGCCCAAGGTTTTATTTGAAAAACGGTGTCTTTGATTTCTTCTGAGTCAGGTACTCTTGTTAAACTGGCATTGTCTTCTGCTGTTATGCAAGGACTGATCAGACTTAGGATTTCCTCATTTTTCTGTAGATTTGAAGTAGTGGTGATGGAACTGAAGTGCTTGTTGAAAAGTAGTTCAATATCCTTTCTTTCTGAGTGCCATATTCCTAGATCATCCTTGAGAGAATCAATGTGACTTCTTCTTCTTCTGAAGTTGGCTTTTGAATGGAAATATTTGGTATTTCTGCTCTCCTTCTTCAAAATGTTCTCTCTAGAGTTTTGATATTTCATATCATAGTCCATTTTGTACCAGAATCTCAGTTCTTGATGAAGATTACTTAATTCATTTCCATTGTTGTGTCTCTGATTTTCTTGAGCATTTTGTATCTTTTTCTCCACTTCCTTGATGTGTTTATTCACATTACCAAAGACTTCATAGTTCCATTTATGAATTTATTTTTTTGTTTGCTTTAGTCTTGATACACTTTGAAAAGTTGAAGATCCTTGTTGGTGTTGTTTCCAAGCTTTGGCAATTACTTCTTTGCAGGAGTCTTGTTGTATCCAGTTCTCAGAAAGTCTGAATGGTTTCTTGTTATCTTTATCAACTGGATTTGTATGTAGTAATATTGGTGAGTGGTCTGAACCAAAAGCTGTGAGGCTGTATGTTGTTTCTACTTTAAAGTTGTCATGCCACTGTGTGTTTGTTATGGCCCTGTCTAGTTTTGCCTCCACCAGTTGGTCATTTTTCCTGTGATTGATCCATGTGTAGGGGTAGCCTGAGAATTTGACCTCCACTAGGTCAGTTTGAAGAAGCCATTCCTTTATGCATTTTTTGATGTTGGATTGTGATTTGTCTGCCTTGGAGTTCTTATCTTGACTGCTGATGGTGATGTTTAGGTCTCCAATTATCATCCATGGGATTTGTATGTTCTGAGTTCTAGTGGTGATATCTTCCCAGAGTTCCTTCTTTTCTCTGTACTTTGTACTTCCATAAAGACAGGTTAGAAGCCATTGTAAATTTCTCGGACCAGTTGTGACCATGACTTCTATTAGGTTTCTTTGTTCGTTTGTTATTTGTATGCTCATACCATCCTTCCAAAGAAGAGCAATTCCTCCAGAGAGGCCAAAAGAAGATTGAGACCAATAATTGGGAAAACCAAAATGTCTAATAAGTGAGTTGGTTTTTTATAGTTGGTTTTGGTTTCTGAAATGAATACTATGTCAGAGTCATTACTATGAATGCAATGTTTCAAATGATCCCTAGTATCTTTCTGATTAATGCCTTGGCAATACCAAGCAAAAATTTTCATTTTTCTAGAATTTTCAGTTGAACTCTTAAAAAGACTAAAACAATGAAAGTGAATGATATGCTTGTAAAAATGAAAGTAAATGCTATTATGATAAAAGACGGAAAACTTGTAAAATAAATGAACTTGCAAAAAAAGGGGATAGTGTTAACAGTATTAGATACCTGGTCTTCTTGCCCTGATTGTTGGTGGTACGGTGTCATAGCATTGGAATGCGGCTCCCAATCCCCCCTGCCCTTGGTCCAAATCTTGAATTTTAGGTCCATACTGGTACACGCTGTTTTCAGCTTGACTGTCATCATCCATGAAAATGGGGTTGTCAAAGTTCAGGTTCCTTGCAACATTTTCTCTGACTCTCTTTCCTTTCCTCTGACTAGAGCATTCCCCTGTTACATTGTGACTTCTAATTTCTTCAGAGAAGACAGCAGTAACATGATACCCATCAGATGGCTCTTGAAAAACCACTTTGTTTGCAGTTGCAAATTTCTTCTTGGACACTTTTTTGTTGATGGTTATTAGAGAACCATCTCCGTACTTTGGATTCATTGCCATAACATCTTGGAGTGATAAGTTGGTTTGTCCAAATTTGAAGAGAGCTTTGTTAGCCAGGGCTCTAACAAAGCTAGCCTTCCTTTCACACTCATCTTCATTATGATCTAAGACAAAACAAGTGGACAAAGATTTCCTGGTTGTTTTTGATAGTAGAAAGGGATCCATTGAGTGTACCCAGCTCCATTTTCAGTTACAAGGCCTCCAATTAGAGGGGTCTTCACATTGATTTTGATGTTAGCACTGACAGCATTTGAATCTACAGGGTTACCATTTTCCGAATCCAGAGCTATGACTTCTCCCATTATTTTTGCAAACTTCTTCATTGATTCCTCATCAAACAGTTATGGGGGTAAATCCTTGAAATCAACCCAGAACTCTTGAGTGTTGAAATCCATTTTTTGAATCTGCACTAATGAATTGTAGGGTTTGACCATAAAGAGGTTTCCACTTACAGACCAAGGAGCATTCTCAAGGACCCAATTGACTTGATCCTAGTTTGTAAATCTGATAATAAAATGGTTCGAATATGGGTTTCTAATTTGAATTTTCTTTATTTTTTTCAGTCAAATATTTTTGAGATGAAATTCTAGTTTTTCTGGCTTCATATGATCAGCAGCAAGAAGTTTCCCAACCACACTGGTGACCCACTTTGAAATTTCTCTGTCAAGATTAACACTAGAATAGACAAAAGTTTGTCTAATCTCATCAGACTCAGAACTGTTGAGGTTTGTTGACATGAGTTGCTCTTCTAAGTAATTCATATCTCCCAAGTTTTGGTCCATGGTAATGAGGTTTGAAGGAAGTTTTGATTTTGGATTTATGAGATTTGAGAGAATGATGGTTAGGATGAGTAAATTCAACTTTGAGAATTTCCAATTTAAAGGGGGTTTGCATGGTTTGGAACTGAGACGTGTTCGATTTGTCATAGCCTTTTTGACACTAATCCTCCAACAAGAAAAAAATGCAGAGGACTGAGGTTCACCATTGAATCGAGGAATAGCTTCAGATTTAGTATTCTCCGCCATTTACTTTAAACACATCCCAAGAACTTTGAAGAAGACAACCTTTGGTGGGACAACCTTTGCAATGACAACATTGTACCAATAAAAGGAAATAAAGACCAGGTATAACCTTAACACCTGCAAGCCATTCAACCAAAACCAGGAGGGTAAAAACGAAACAACAAGATCAAAAATAGGTTAAGAAAATGACATGCAATCTTGAAAACTGAAGAACTTTTAATACATTTAAGAAACTAAACCCGAGATCAGACAGTAAACAGAAGAAAAAGGTGAAAATTAAATGTTGGGTGATAGAGAAAACATTGAAAAAAACAGAAAAACTTATTGCATGATTCAGAGATTCATTAATGGTGAGAGAAGATTTGAGTTGACTTCCCTTGACTGATGTTGACTAATCGCCTTCAGAGCTTTTAGTAGAATTTTATGATCGAAAAGACTCTATTCGAACTATTTAATGGGTGCATACAGCCCGTTATTAATTGCATAAACTGATTTAGACTTTTTTTTTTACCTGATAAAAAGGTTAACTTTATCAATTAAAGAATATAGTGCGATATCTTAATAATTTTTTGTTTATTGAAATTATCACATAAGGTACGGGACTTTTAAATTTTTTGTCGTAAATGAGTCGTCAATTTGCTGAAGGTTTTGAATATTCAACGCTTTTTCCATGGAGTCTACCGTTGTATATATTTTATTGACATACTGAACTGGTGTCTGAGATAGATTTTTTAAAATTGTCATAACCTTTGTTAGTGTATTGGTTGTTTTCTACTATGTTTTCATATTTCTCTTGTTGATTATGTCAGTTAATTGCTTGCAATCTATATCAATGGAAACACTAGATAAAATGTTTTACGTGAACCAATTACTTTCCTTAAATACTTATTTTGCTTTTGTTTGAAGCGCCAAAAATGCCCATTCCGAATCTGCTGAAAGGTACGTTAAGGATATCCTAAGGATATCCGATCTATTGAAAAAAGGATAAAAGTATATCTCATGGATAAGTCTTTGTCCTAGAATCATTGACATTTAACCTTAACAATTAACAACAATTTTGGAATTGATTACACATAATCTGTACTTGGACATAACTTCTTCTTTTTTTCTTTTTTTAGATTAATCTTTCTACCTGCTCGGTTGAACATGATACGATAATGATATTATACCCTTACTAAAATATTATTTTTTTCAGTCTCAGCTTAGACTAATTTAGAAAATAATAGAAAATCTAAATATTCAGTAACAACTTCACTAACATATATTATTAGGAAGGATATAATATTACATATGTTTCTGGAATTGCCTTGTTCATATTTTTACAAGGTATTGGTTTTACATCTATTTTTTTCTTTTTGCAGATCTTCTAAATTATATAGTTATCAGTTATTGTTTTGGAGTCGTCGAAGCTTTAAGTTTAAAATGTTCTTTTCTAAATTATCAATAACTAATGGTCCAAATGCTATTAGTTTATAGAAGCTCTACATACAGAAATTCCAATTTATAGTTACAAAATAAAAATTAAGAATAAACTCCGGAATATAAATTTGAATTCTGTTTTAAATCCTTCTATATACTCCCTCCGTTCTTTTTTAATAGGCCAGTTTCTATAAATAAAAGTTTCAAAAAGATAGGCCAGTTTCCTAATTGGGAAAGTCAAATGTTATTTTAATTTTTTGGGACCACTTTTCTCTTAACTTCTTTTGATGACAAGTGTCATGTGGACCACTTCACTTTACTTCTTTTGCTAACAAGTGTCATGGGGACCATTTCACTTCACTTCTTTTATTGACAAGTGTCATGAAGACCACTTTCAATGATTAATTATCTTAATTTCCTTAAATTTCGCTAAAAACAAAATTGACCTATTAAAAAAGAACGGAGGGAGTAGTTTACATTGTACAATAATCTTGATTTGAGGAGCTAAGACAAATTTTTCCCTAGTTCAGTAGTTTCGTTTTCTAAAAATGTCGCTTCATTTCAACAGTCTATTTGGACTACGTGGTAATACAAATTTGCCACCCGCAATCGCCACACCAACTTACTAGAACGGATAGCGAGTGCTCTAGCATTTTCCTCATTTTACGGAATTGAATATAGAGATTTAGGACGGCTGTTTTTTTGTGTTGAGAAGTACAACAGTTTCTTGCATTTTTTTTCTTCCCTTTTACGCAACTGAGGAAACTGAATTTTTATTTTTATTTGGCAGCTAGAAGTTGGGAGTATAAAGTCTATAGAGACTTGGGGGACAAAATAATTTGCAAGGGAATTGAATGTCCCTTTACGGAGAAATCGTGATTTAAAAATATTTGGATAAATGACTTATTTTTCGTAGAACTGTTGGCCTGCATGGAAAGTTACTGCTCGTCGTTCACGAAAAAAGACAGATGTAGAGAAAAAAAAAATTCATCTCGGTCGGATGGAGAATATTATGAGAATTTATTTTCTTTAAGAGGTCAACCACTGATGTAACAAGACTCACAACCTGCCAGGTGGCTATTTTTACATATTAAAGAGGTCAACCACAACTCTTACGGAAATGAAATTGCACACCTCCTTATCCACATTGCTTACAACCATGACCATGAGTGCTTAAACTGATCCAAATCGGAAACTTCGAGATAATTTAATGGTTACAGCGCCAAAAGGAAAACAAAAAGAAACATGCGGCTTGGGAGTACTTTATAAAACCTCAAGGTTCCAGCAGTTTAGGTATTTACCCAGAAAAAAAAGACAAACAAACTTATAAGCATGAGTAAGGTGATTCGCCTGCTATCTCGACGTCGTAAATCAAGAGACCGCTACTACTTCCTTGGAAATTATCAGAAACATGTCGACGAGCAACAACAAGGGAAACATAGATTGAGAATCAGCAGCAGTACAGGTGGTAAGACTGGCAAGGCAATCGAGAAAGTTGGGATTCCAGTAGTGGTAAATTTAATGGCTTTGAAGTACCAACAAGGAAGTGGTGCTAATAGCACTAGTAGTCCATTTGAGGATCGTACATGGCTTATGACAATCTCAGTTCTCCTCTTAATTATCTTATCATTCTTGCCTATCACACTGAGATTCGTTCGGTTGATATTGTCATCTTTGGTTGCAGCTATCTTCGCTTCAGTTTGTCTTCCTCACTCGTGTTCTTGGGTTTCATATCCCATTTGTGCATTTCTTGGCTACTACAACTGCTATTTATTGTCGTCGGTAACATGCACCACATCGTCGTGGTCCTCATTTTTTGTTAGGATTAAATCGAAAGCAGTCGCTTTATTTGGTGGTTGGTGTTGGTTTTTCGGATATGCTGTCGAGAAAAACCAGGAAGATAATTCGAGTAGGCCGAAGGATGTCAGGAGTAAATTTACTTTATTTGGTGGTTGGTGTGGGATTTGATTTGGAGAGTCTCGATCTTCATCTCGATTCTCATCTAAGATCTGAACAAATTTACTCAGAAGTAAACCCTCTAATCTCCTCTCTTTTTCCCCCAGTTTGATTCGATTTTTTTCTTTTATCTGAATATTTTTTGTTTTCTCTTAGGCGAATCACAGATTCGATGCATTAGAAGCAAGGATTTCGACGCTTGAATCTCTTAAACTTCAGAAAGAGGAATCAGCTCAGGTAAAATTTAAGTTTTTTTTTTTTCGTCGGTGAAGTCAATTTGTGAGTTAAGTAATTTCAGCCTTCAATTGATTGTATCTATATTAGCTTTCATTTTTTCTTGAGGTTCCATATGTGTGTGCTCTGTTTGAAGATTATCAGAGAATGTTGGTACTTGTCACTGTTTTTAGGACTTTTCTTAAGTTCAATTTTGTGGTGATTTGCTAATTAGGGTCTTGCAGAACTTGGGATTTCTTGATTTGAACATTTGTTTTGAAATTGGTTATCTTGAAGAAGAATGTGGCATCTGCATTTGTTTAGTTATCACTGGTTAGCTCATTAGAGAATATTGATTTGATGCAGTCTTTTTTGTTATCTTTGTGGGTTTTTTTATGGGATTTTGGATGTGGGTTTTGTCACTAATTTTAGGGTTTTTTACTCAGAGAATAATCAGTATGGGATTATTAATGCTAATGATGTGATTATGTAGTGCTTATTTAAATGATATCCAAGTCCATGGTTATCATTTTTGCACAGATTTCTCATTAAATATGCAATGTATAGATGGTAGCATTTTCGTCTTACTTAATTTTGTTTCAGTTTGTTTCTTGACTTGTCTGAAATGAATCGTTTCATCTTGATTCACCTTGTTGTTCCTCTGGCCTGATTCAATCTTTTCTTGTAGTCTTTGGATGCTTTGCTCACTCTTATTTGTTAAAAAGGGACCTATATTCTGGCAGCACATGACAATTACATTGCCATCTCAAGAGAATAATTTTGCTTTGGATTGATATGAATCCGTGCTTAAGTTAAATTTTCTTGTCCAATTAGAATAAGCCAACTTTACTCTAGATACTCAAACAACATGGATATTCAGTAGGTATACATGAGAATCAATTCACACTACTCTAGTTCCCCAGCTAATCTGTTATTATTGTGCAGTATGGTTCTCCGCAGCAATCATTTAGCAATGATAGAAATAACACTCACAGTCACAGCATGATTCCACCTCCACGTAACTGCCTCAAACTTGTTTCATATTTTCTTAAACGCTAATGTTGCAGGCAATGGGTTCTTCATAATTGTGCAGGAGGATGGTTAGCGAATCTGGAAATGTTAACCAGGACCAGGTTATGACTTACAATGCCGTTAGTAATAGATGGCGTCTCTAATGTTTCTTACCTGGTTCTGATGTTTGTCACAATCTCTGTAAGTTGACAATTCCATTGATGTTAATTTCTTACTGGCTGGACGAACGGTGGAATGGACAACGAAGGATTTACTGAAGGGATTGGAAGAGTTTGTGCCGATCATGAGACACGACCAATCAAGAATAATCAGTATGGGATGGGTTTTGATCATAGTTTTGGACTTTGGTTTATGACTAGGTGGTTAAAACCTGATCTGATGATGGAGAGTGGTGCTTTCAAAGGGCATTCGACATGGGTTCTTCGTCAAGCAATGCCAGACACACCGATACTGTCACTTACACCTAGGCACCCTGAGAAGTATCTTAAGAAGGGGCCTGCTTATGTTGATGGCAACTGTACTTATTTTGCTGGGAAGGATTTTGTGGATTTTGGAAATGTTGATTGGAAGAATGTGATGAAGAAACACGGTGTTACTGACTTAAGTTGGGTTCTTATTTTCTTCGATGATCATCAAAATGAACTTAAAAGGTGCCTTTTCCAGAAACTTGTGTTTTCAAATTATATATTAGGGCTTATAAGTTTGTCTTTCTTGATTGCTAACTTTTTATATTTTTATATATACTCGTGTTAATAGATTGAAGCAGGCACTGAAAGCTGGGTTCAAGCATTTGATCTTTGAGGATAATTACGATACTGGTAAAATGTTTATCAGCATTTAATCTTGAGTTTTAGCAAGTTTGGCATCACAATTTTTATCTGCATCATGTTTGAAGATTGACTAACTCTATCGTTATAAGGTAGAAAACTTGAAATGCATTTTGGTAATAATAGATGGGATCCTTTTTAGGTTTTTGAGTCTGGATAGTCACTGTGTTGTGAATCTTTGTCTATATGTAGGCTTTTGCAGGAATTTAGATTTCTTGTAAAATGTTGTCTCAGTTTAAAGCGCATCATCGGCATATGGTGCTGTACATATATTTGAAAATTATGCTTATTTTATTGAATTTTATATTTTTGGTGTGAATATGGATCAGTTTTTATGCTGTATAGTGGATCTTCTAATTGGTGTATGGTGACTAGTGACATTCGGATGTCAATGCTACTCACTGTAGTGTTGAGCTTGTTGGATCTCTTAACTCATGCCATCAATAATTTTTACATATCATTCATATGAAGTCCCCATTAAACTAATGGGTACTTCGACGTTTATATTTCTGTCATTTTGTTAAATGGTTGGTGGTGATTATCTTTATCTATTCACACCTTTACTGTGTTTTTTGTTGCACTTGCTTTTCTCATGCACCTCTGTGTTTCACCCACATCTAGAATCAATTCATTTCAAGAGCAACAGCAGCCTCTTCAGCCTAATTGCAACTGAAGAGGCTTCTGTTCCTCTTGAAATGAATTTTCAGTGGTCTTTCTGTTATTAATTGATTTTATTAGCTTTAATTGAATGGTTAAAGCAAGTTGTTCCTACAGTTGCGACAAGATAATAAGGTTTTCAACCTCTGATTTGACATTTGATCCATCTATGGATTAGCATTTTGATGGTCCAGTTCGGCTCCAATTGTTTCTCCCACTAGATTCACCACAAAGGATCTTTCACTGAGTAAGACCTCACTTTTCTATCTTAGTTGTATCGAATTTGTGATATATGTATCCCGTCATGTTGCCTATTTAAGGTTTATTTGGATTGAAGTATACTTATTTGGTTGGATTTTTACTTGCGTTACACTGCAGATGTTGCTAACATATTGAATGACCTTATTATTGGGGAGGGAGGCTGAGTTATCGGTGTAACGGTGAGTATTCATACTCTTGCAGACCTTTCTTGATGCATGATAACATCAAACATTCTTTATCTATCAACTGATGAATGTCTGTCCTGTGAAGCATCTTAACTTGCAAACTGCAACTCTCTGAATGATTCAAATTTTCAACTAAAAATATTGAACAAAGTCCATTTTCTAGTATTGGTTGATTTTTTGATTCTTCTTCTTTTTTTCTAGTGGTTTCATTCACTAGCTAACTGCCATGTATATAGGTTGATGTGTCTAATCGAAACAACCAAGAGCAATTTGTTTTTGCTGGACCCTCCAAATCTTCTGAAACGATTGTCAAGTATGCAACTTACTTACAATCTTCCGAAACCATTGTCAAGTATGTAACTTACTTCCATTTTACAACTATGTGCTAATCTGTTTTAACCTTTCCAAGCAAGTAACTTGCTTCCGTTTTTAGAATGATGCATCCTATGCAGAGGTCGTAAATTATTGAAATTTTTCTCTGTGATTGCAAGTTTCTGAAATTAAGCTCTACATATTAAGGGCATATGCTATCTATTTATCAGTTCACTTGTGACTTGATTTTTATCTCATTATCTTGCTGACAATCTCACTGTAATTCTGTAGCTCGAAATTTTATTATATCTTCAATCTATGACTGCACGAGCTGCTTTGAAACAAACTCAGGCACTGGGTGTCATGAAGCAAGAGCAACCTATACGAGTGGAGCATCTCCTAGTTCCTGAACTGGAAGGGTACCCGAGGTATGATGATGTATATTTAGTGACATCAGGAAATAATGTTGGGGACTGCTAATAGGATTTATTTGAATGACTGAAATTGAAGGAAAACCAATTTCATACTTTAATGTGTATGATCTTGACGTGGTAAAGGCAATTGAATATTGTAGGAACTGAAGTTTGGCTGGCTAGACTGGTGATTATGTTTATCACTAACTCTGTAAACAATCAATTTTGGATTCTCTGTTAGCCTTTGTTTTTTCTTTTTCTTGTTGATGACGTCTATGATGTTGTTTGGACTCGAATGAGATTGAACTTTTACAATAAATCTCAATTTATTTTGAAGTTCAAAATTCGATTAGTTCTTCACATTACTTTTGTTTGCAATTTAAGCAGTAATAGAAAAATATTTATGTAATTAATATAAGTAAATTGGCTGGCAACTCAATTTGGGAATTAATGACAAGCAATGTCTGTCAAAAACATATTGACGGGTGAAGTCCGTAGTGTATTATTTGATAATTATTGACAGCAGACTCTTATCAAAAAAGGTTTTTGACACCTCAAATAACGACAGGCCTTGACGGGCAGGGTCTGTCAATAATCTCTATTATCGACTGATCTGGCCTGTCGATAAAGTTAATTTCTGGCATAGTGCATAAGTAATAATAATGATTTCCAAAGTAACAAAGGTCAATTGAATCGTTTTTAGCAGTCTAGATCGGGACAAATCAGACTAAATAGGCTTAAGAGTCTTGGTAATAATGGTTGTAACTGATGAATTAAAAAGATGATCTTGAGATAGTTATTTCCGCCTTTGTTTCCGTAGCTTGAATTTTTTATTTCTTATTGAAGTTGTGGGTGCTCTTTCTCCAAAGTGAAGCATGGTCTTCCACTTGAACAAGAACTTCAACAAATTGAAAATTAAAAAAAGAAGAAACTTTGAAAAAACTTAATCTAAAACAATCATTGAAATTATAAACCAGAAAACCTAAAACAAACAAAGACAATGCTAGGCCTAAGGTTGGTGTTGCTTCGATTTTCTCGGAGATATAGTTGATACCAAAGGAGATTATGCGCTCGGATCTAATATTTGCAAGACAAAACAAAATACACATGCGATAACAACAAGGTCTAAAATTAAAGAAAAACCAGAAAATTGCAAACAACCAAAAGCAAAGTAAAAAACTAAAATTGTTGGCGTTGCTTTGTCTTGTTCAAATAATATAACACAGAGAGGTGATGATATGATCAAGATTCTTCCCTGCAAAAAATCTCATCTCACACCTACATGAACAACCACATTTTCATGAAGCAAAACCATTAAAGAGCGGTCGGTGATGTTTTATTTGCTCAGATCCGCTGCAAAAGAGCCAATCTGAGCAGAGGAAAATTAGGCAAAAAAGTTTTCTTTGAGAAAGGTTCGAAGAAAGAAAGTTTCACTTGGCCTAACATATTCTATTCATGCAACAACCTTCCTTTTCAAAAGCTCTGGATTTAATTTGTTCCAATGATGAAAGTACAACACTTCATATAGCTAGCAGTTCAAAATGCTATATCTACTGTTGACAACCTCAAAGAAGAGGCTTTCAGATAGCAAATGTCAGATGCTCTCTATGCAACATTAAAGATGAATTTATACCCCATATTCTTCTGCACTGCATTTATACCAGCAAACTAGAATTACTTCCTTCAAGTTTTAAATCTGGATTTTGTGAGAGGAAAAACTATGATGCCAGAATTACTTGCTTGGAAAAAGAGAAAAGGCAGAAATAAAGGGAAAGAAATATGGCTACTTCTCTTTGGTAAAAGATATATTCATATTAGTTTCTTTCAGCGATTGATACTGGGAAGTAATTTGTAACTAGTTTTTTTTTATTTCCTGGTTGCCTTATTTTAGGCTTGTTTTTCTTAGAAAGGTTTGGGACCGCATGACTAATTAAATCATGATACTGATTCAGGTCATGAGAAAGATTTTCTTAGAAAGTTTTGGAACCACATGACATATTTTGTATTACAATGTGCAGTTTGGATTACAATAGGCATTTTATGTGGAATATCACATGCATATATTGAACAAAAGGAAAATCTACATCAGGAAGTAGAACGAGTTTGAGTTAAATAACGACATATTTTGATCGTGAAAAAAAAATTTCTTTCAAGGAAGGTTTTAGACAACAAGACGCATATTGCGTCATAAGTAGATTCTAAATCACAATAGGTATTTTATATTATATTTTAAATGAAACCCCCTATTTGATTAAATAGGACCTTCACTCAAAAATTAGAAGTAATGATACACCAATACTAAAGTGGGTAATCGAAACCCATTACTAGCGGATGACTTTTTTTTTCCTGTTCACCGAGCATTCATAACCGAATCGAGCTTGATTGACATGAATAATTCTTCCTCTTGTTTTTCGATAATTGTTTTAGAACTACATCGGACTACATAAATTTACAAAGATCAATTAATTTATTCAGAGTCTATACTAGAGAAATAATTATAATGTTGAAGAGAAAAAAATCTAATCCATCTTTGATTTAAACCCTAGTTTTTGTAAAAACTCATGGCGCTTTTCATAATCATACTAGTGGTGGTATATAAAATTAATTTATCTGGAATACTTATGATATTGTGTCGAGATGAACCAATACCAAAGCACTATACGTATTTGGATTCATGATTCTTAAACCTCAAGTTATTTTGGGATGGTGAAGGAAGGTGTTACCCACATTAGGTTGGGTTGATAAAAATATTGGTTTTAGCTAAGGGTAGCTCAAGTAAAGGTTGTATTTGGTAAATATGTATTGATCACACGGTAAATGAGTTGATCACTCCCGAAAATACATGGGATTAAGAAAAACTTGATACTTATTTTGATCCAGAAATAAAAGCGAAAATCCTACATATTGCTCCAAAAAGACAAGAATAAGACAAAGTCAGATGGCAACATCATCCTTCAGGAACCTTCTCGGCAAAAAATGTTTATAGCTTTCTCATAAACCAAGATCAAGAGAGTAATACTTTAATCTCCTTTCCCTGGCAAAAAATATGGAATATCCAAGTAATCCCAAGGATCAAATTATTCGTCTGGAAATTAGCCCAAAAAACTCTTCCAACTAATTCAAGACTCGGAGCGCATAATGCAGACATAAACACGAATTGTCCAATGTGTAATTCCAACAACAAGAATCAGAATAACACCTTTTTCATTTTGTCCCTTCGTAAGAGCTATTTGGTTTGGTCTTTCTCTAGAAGCGGTAAACACTAGAATTACTTAGAATTCCATTGAAAATTGGATAAAAGAATGGATCACGGACCAAGATTTCATTCAACTATCGGATAAAATATCTATTATATCCTAGTTCATTTGGAAGAACAGATGTTCGGTAGTTTTTGAGAAAATATACCCGAACCCGATTCAACTCATGGAGCAAATCAAGAAATTTATGAACCAGAATACACATGAAATGATGTGTTTTCAGAGTTGTTGTAGACAGTGATAAAAGGGTTGTTTTAAGACTTGTGAAGGCAATGAATTTTAGACTTAATAAAAATTTAAAAACAAAGAAAACTTATTACAAAATTGACTTCAAGATATTAGAAAACAACCAAGACACTGATTTCACTATTACCCATGAATAAATGATGGTAAACAATCCAAAACTCTAATTATCTTTTAAGACTCTTATTTCTTAATTCACAAATAATCTGGAAAATTCTCAAAAATTAATTGTATCCCTAAGCATAGATTATCTAAACAAAGCATAACCTATCTAATTGAATCACAACTAATGAAGAAATTTTTCGCAAACAATTAAAAACTTTGCAAAAGCAGTGATTGAGTGAATTATAAATTATAAATTAGAGAGAATAAATAATTACCAATTATTCATGCGTAAATAGATTCCTCATTGTCTTGGTTGTGAGAGAATTAGCCGCTCATCATGTTGGAAAACCTCTCAACGAATTTCATTGATGCTCAAAAATGGTTTACAAATGATGAGAATATGAGAAATACAATAAAACCGGGTTTGTAACAGTTATAAGTGTTACAAACCAGAAAACTACGACCCACGGTATGTGTCACTGATACTGTTGCTCTAAGACCCACGTTAAGCGTCGTTGTCACTGTTGGAAAACGACTGTCTTTGGCAGTCCGTTCTTCGTGTTCTTAAGAATTGTAGTAGCAGAAAATGGCAGCTCTGCAACTTTGGTGTTTAAGCTCTGTGCTGCTCTAAAACTCTCCCCAAACTCTCCATCCGCTTCTCTGCTACCCCAGGATGATATTTATACTCAACAGGCGAAGAAAATCCTGCGTAATAACTCACAGTAATCTCTCTTTATTCGGCAGTGAAGGGAAATATTCTCGGAATATTTTCTTTCCAAAAATCCTTCTCCTACACGTCTGCTGCTGTTGAATCTACCTTATTTACCTCTGACACGCTCCAAACTGTTGCTCGAATCAACAAACATGCTCAGAAATCGTTCAGACTCATGCAATCCCGTGAAATAACTCTCCCATGCACGTACTGCCCTGTTTTGCTTCTCGCGGAATATCCAGCCAAATTGGATCGAACCAAAGTCCCATACCAATCCTTTTAGGCTATATCACGTCCACCCATGAAGTTTCAGCGATTTAGTCTACCTCTAACCCATCCAAAATCCGATCGAGAAAACTGCCAGGAGTGAACTCTTCTTCCCGCCAAAAAATGAATTTGAAATGAAGAAGAAGGGTTGCCCCTATCCGGTTCTGGGGTGCGGTTAGCAGCTGCCTAGAAATGGGGTGCCCCTTAGTAATTAGGTTACCCCTTATCCAAAGTGAGGTCCGTATATCAAATGTCCTCGGGGGGGGGGGGGGGGGGGGGGGGGGTCCGAGCAACTTTTCGAGCCGAATTTTCCAACAATATTATTTCCTAAAAATACATAAAAACACAATATTAGTACAAAAATCGAGTTCCAACAAAACAGACATTGAGGTCAATTTAGACACAAAAATGTGTCTATCAAATACCCCCAAAGTTATTATTTGCTAGTCCTCGAGCAAAACTAATAAAAAAAAACAAAACCGAGTTAATCTCGGGAGGGTTTACCAGAGGTGTACCCACAAAACCATGACTTCTAATTGGTCACAAGTATCTAAAGAGCTATGAGGACATACAAATTCTCAACCTATCTCCAAGTAACTAGAATGCCAGAGAAATTAAAGGTGTCAGCTCTAAAGCTGACTGAAGAAAAGGGGAGACACATCCGCAACACTGCTAGATAAAGAGATATCCGCTACACAGCTAGATAAACATTGTAAGATGCGTCCGCTGCTTTACAGCTGGATAAGATTAGGAGAGAGATAAAGATGAGAGGGACATCTGCTACACAGCTGGACTAATTACGTGTGATGAGTTAAACCAATGCTAGAAAGATCTTGTGCCAGATTGAAAGCGGACTAACAAAGAAACCAAATGTATCTTTCTTCGACTCTCTCATAGTGCTAAGTAGAAACAACGTCTTCTTCGGGCTTCAACTGTTGATGATAAACTATCGAACCTCATAGAACCTTGACAATTAACTCTTCTCTTCGATTTCTTGCTTGACTTAAAAATTTCTACTTCCCTATGGCCTTATTAAAAAAAAACTAATTATAGAACAAAAAGAACGTAATGATTTATTTTTTTTTCATGTTGGAAACATACAAGATAAAAAATTTCATGGCCATGAGAGAAGGACTTTCAAAACTTGGATCTTTGCAACTTTTGATTTCTTGGTATCATGGATTCTAACAACTTATATCATTTGCTCTTATAACTTCAACTTTGATTTTTGAATCATTCTTTTCTATTGTTGCTTCTAAATCTAAAACGTCTTCAACTTTCTTCATAGATTTTGATGTCGCTCCGCTTGTTGATGATGATAAGTTTCTACTGAGAGAGAGTCGCAATCCAGTAACTAAGACTACATTGTGAGGTTGCTTTTGTCTTTCTGGCATTTCCTGACCTACTTGCCTTTCCATCATGTATGGTTAGGTCCATCATGGTTACCCTCTAAAAGGAACAAGTTCTCTCCTGAATTTCAAGGATCTCAATGTCTTTTTCTCTAATGTCTCAAAAGGTTGTTATCCCTAGCATCCAATTTCTATCTTTTGGTGAGAAACAGTATGTAAACTTAGCTAACCGGATACCATGTGACGCTAGAAGTTTCAAAAGTGCAACTAAAAAGTTCTTCCCCACCCCCAAACTTAAATCTAACATTGTCCTCAATGTTTCTAATCAAAGAGCAATACCAAAAGTAAAATAACACGAGGAGAAGTTGGAAAGATAGTACCTGGGTGAAGAAAATCAAAAACTAATATACAACATACAACTTCCTCGATGGTCAATCAAGGGTAAACAGGGACCTCCTTAACATCACCTGTAGGAAAGGGCTCTAAAAAAAAAATTCAATCTCTGACCGTTAACCTTCGAAGAACTACTACCATCCGGTGTCTCAATTTCAACAGCTCCATGAGGAAAGACAGTGCGAACAATAAAAGGACCCGTCCACCGAGAACGTAACTTCCCAGGGAAAAGATGTAAACGGGTATCATACAAAAGAACTTTTTGACCTGGAGAAAATGACTTCCGTAAAATATTTCTATCATGCACAAGTTTCATTTTGTTCCTATACTCCTTCGCACTATCGTAAGCATCTATACGAATCTCGGCCAACTCATTGAGCTGGAGTTTGCTACGGGCTCCTGCCTTGTCAAGTGAAAATTTTTGCTGCTTAACAACCCAATAAGCTCTATGTTCTAACTCAATAGGTAAATGGCATGCCTTTCCATACACAAGCCGATAAGGCGACATTCCAATGGGGGTCCTAAACGCAGTACGGTAAGCCCATAAGGCATCAGTAAGCCTAGACGACCAGTCTTTTCGATTAGGATTAACTGTTTTCTCTAATATACGTTTTATCTCCCTATTGGAAACCTCTACCTGACCACTATCTGCGGATGATACGGGGTAGCTACCTAATGTGTAATACCAATTTCTCATCAGAAGCCTAAAAGGTCCATACAAAAGTGAGACCCTCCATCACTAATTATAGCTCGCGGTGTACCAAAACGTGTAAGTATATTATTTTTCAAGAACTCAATCACAACCCTATGGTCATTGGTTTTACACGCAACCGCCTCAATCCACTTAGAGACATAGTCTATGGCGACAAGGATGTATAGGTTACCAAAATAATTAGGAAACAGACCCATAAAGTCAATTCCCTACACATCAAAGACCTCAACAACTAAAATAGGGTTCAAGGGCATCATGTTCCTGCGGGAAATGGTTACTAATTTCTGGAAACGCTCACAAGTAACACGGTAACTATGGGAGTCTTTAAACAACGAAGGCCAATAGAATCCACACTGCAATATCTTAGCAGCAGTCTTCTTAGCACTAAAGTGACCTCCACAAGCATGATCATGACAAAAGGAAATAATACTGGACTGGTCACTCTCAGGTATACATCTCCTAATAATCTGGTCTGGACAATACTTAAACAAATAAGGATCATCCCAAAAGAAGTGCTTAACCTCGGCTAAAAACCTAGAACGATCTTGTTTACCCCAATGTTGGGGCATTCGACCAGTAACAAGATAATTCACTATATTCGCATACCAAGGTGCTTGGGTAACAAAGAAAAGTTGTTCATCAGGAAAACTATCCCTTATAGAAGGGAATCATCAGGGGAATCAACAACTATCCTAGACAAGTGGTCTGCTATTACAATGGCTAACAGTTCCTTCTCAGTAGTGGTATAGTTCAACTGGGCATCATTCAGAGTTTTGCTAGCATAGTAAATCACATGAAGTAATTTGTTTTCTCGCTGACCTAGCACAACACCAATAGCATAATCTGAAGCATCACACATGATCTCAAAGGGTAAGTTCCAGTTGGGTGCCTGGACTATGGGGGCGGTAGTGAGTAAAATCTTAAGCTTCTCAAAAACCTCTAAACAAGCATCATCAAAGACAAACTTAACATCTTTTGCAAGCAAGTTTCAAAGAGGTCTAGAAATCAAGCTAAAATCCTTAATGAATCGACGATAAAAACCTACATGCCCAATAATGACCTAATATCTCTTACGGTTTTTGGGACCTGTAAAGTCTTGATAAGGTCAACTTTGGCTTTATCTACCTCTATACCCTTAGAGGATAAGATATGCCCTAAGACAATTCCTGATCGAACCATGAAATGACATTTCTCCCAATTAAGCACTAGATTCTTTTCCTTACATCTAGTCAACACTAATGACAAATGATGCAAGCACTCATCGAAAGACGAACCAAACACTGAAAAATCATCCATAAAGACCTCTAAAAACTTTTCTACCATATCGGAAAATATGCTCATCATGCAACGCTGAAAAGTCGCAGGGGCGTTACATAGCCCGAAAGGCATGCGTCTATACGCAAAGGTACCAAAGGGACAAGTAAAAGTAGTTTTTTCTTGGTCTTCTGGGGCAATAACGATCTGATTGTAGCCTGAGTAGCCATCTAGAAAACAGTAATGACTATGTCCAGCTAATCTCTCTAGCATTTGGTCGATAAAGGGAAGGGGAAAGTGGTCCTTCCTAGTGACCTTGTTCAATTTCCTATAGTCAATACAAACACGCCAACCCGTGGTCACTCGGGTCGGGATTAACTCATTGTTATCATTCTGGACTACAGTAATACCGGATTTCTTGGGAACAACCTGAACGGGGCTGACCCACTTACTGTCTGAAATGGGGTAGATAATGCCTGCATCTAACAGCTTAAGAACCTCGGTTCGAACTACTTCTTTCATATTAGGGTTTAGTCTTCGTTGCATCTCCCTAGAAGGTTTGGTATCTTCCTCTAAATAGATCTGATGCATACAAACAGTAGGACTTATACCCTTAATGTCTGCTATGGTCCACCCTAAAGCTTCCTTGTTGTTTTGAAGGACGGTCACTAGCCTACTTTCCTGATCACTATCCAAGTCGGAAGCAACAATCACAGGTAAAGTTTCAGACGGGCCTAAAAACACATACTTCAGGGTATCTGGCAATGGTTTTAGGTCCAACTTAGGAGGCTCTTCTAACGAAGGAACTAGGGTAGACTTAGAAACTGGTAGTGGTTCGAACTTAGGTTTCCATCCGTTACTAGTGTCTAGCAAAGGGGTTGAATCTAACAAAGCATTCACCTCATTAATCACATTATCATCATCGAAATCAATCCCAAAGTGAGCTAGGCATTTCTCTAATGGATCTTCTAACAAAGTGTTTGGTAATGACTCCTCGACTAATGTTCCTATCATGTTTACCTCTTATATGCTCGAGTCATCTAGTTCAGAGGGTAGCTTACTAATATGAAAGACGTTCAGCTCAATAGTCATATTACCAAAAGACAAGTTCATAATACCAGTTCGACAATTAATGGTCGCATTGGATGTTGCTAAAATGGGCGACCTAAAATCACTGGTTTCTGGTTCTCCGGGTCATGGAAAGGCTGGGTATCTAGGATAACAAAATCCACTGGATAAATAAACTTGTCAACCTCAATAAGAACATCCTCGATCACACCACGAGGAATCTTAACGGACCTATCAGCTAACTGAAGTGTCATCTGGGTAAGTTTCATATCACCAAGTCCTAGCTTGTGGTACACATGGTATGGAAGTAAATTCACACTGTCTCCTAAGTCAAGAAAAGCTTTCTCAACACGGTATTTACCTATTGTGCAAGAAATGGTAGGGACCCTGGGTCTTTATACTTAGGAGTAGTGGTATTCTAAATAATGGAACTCAGGTGACTAGATAGGAAGGCTTTCTTTTGGACACTAAGCTTACGCTTTCGTGTACACAAGTCCTTAAGAAACTTAGCATAAGCGGGAATCTGCTTAATCGCATCCAACAATGGTAGGTTGATAGTAACCTGCTTAAAAACCTCCAATATATCATTAAAGTTCGACTCGCTCTTAGTTGGAACTAGGAGCTGGGGAAACGGGGCTATGGTAACAAAGCCGGACTCATTAGGACCCTCATTGGTCTCTTTAGAGACTCTATCAGTCTCCTCATTTTCTGGCTCAAAAGGGTGAACTACAGCATGTTTACTTTCAGGCATGGCAACCTTGTTGTCAACTTTCTTTCCACTCCTAAGGGTAGTAACAGAATTCACATGATTATACGATTTCTCTCCTTTTGGATTAGGATCAGTATGACTAGGTAACCTTCCATCCTCTCTCTCAGTAAGGTACTTAGCTATTTGGCCGACTTGAAGTTCTAATTTAGCAAGAGACTGGGAATTATTCTTAAAATTCTGATTGGTTTCCTCTTGAAAATTAACCTGGCTCTTTATTAGCATTTGTTGGCTTTGTGATAGCATATCCTGGCTCTTTTTTAATATACTAAGAGATTCCTCTAAGCTAGTCATTCTATTCTCAGAAGGGTTCTGGAACTGGGCTTCTCCTGAAGAGCTCTTAGCATAATCAAAACCCGGGGGAGGCTGAGAATTACTAGACTGACCTTGATTCTGGCCCTTAGACCAAGAAAAATTAGGATGGTTTCTCCAACCAGGATTGTAGGTCTCTGAGTAACGGTAAAACTTCTGACGGTTCTCAAACCTAGTATTGTTATAGACAGCATGGGCTTGCTCTTCACTAACCTGACCTTCCCAAAATGAGTTATCGGGCTCTATTCCACAACTAGAGACTTGAGAGGCTCTATTAGGTTCATCAAGGGATCTATTTTTAGACTGACCCATTTCCAAAGCTTCTAACCTTCTAGACAGAAAAGCAAACTTAGCAACTGACCCAGAGCTTGTATCTACCATATTGGTGCTACTTCTATTGACCAAGAGTCTTTTAGGGGGTAAAACACAAGACTCCCACTGTTGGGATTTTTCAT
Source organism: Papaver somniferum (assembly GCF_003573695.1). NCBI lineage: Eukaryota > Viridiplantae > Streptophyta > Magnoliopsida > Ranunculales > Papaveraceae > Papaver > Papaver somniferum. The sequence goes on along the minus strand of NC_039361.1, from coordinate 19,551,736 downwards.
AGATAGCTCCTAAGAAGGTAAAAGCATCATCAGCATTTTTACTAGTGAACTCACAAGCGCACATAGACCCGACCATGGCTTTGGTCGAATAGTCTAAACCATTATAAATAATCTCTACAAGTTTCATCTTATCAAATCCATGGTGAGGACACTGGGATAGAATATCATTGAATCTCTCTAAAAACCTATAAAGAGACTCTCCCTCTTGTTGCACACTAGCACTAATTTTCTGTTTAACATCTGCAGTTTTATGCTTAGGGTGAATTTCATATAGAAAGCAGCAACAAGTTCCTGCCATGTTTCAATGGATTCAGATGGTAGGTTGTTCATCCAGGTCTTGGCTTTATCTCTCAAGTAAAAGGGAAACATCTTAAGTTTCAAGACTTCATCAGTAAGGTCTTTTATTCTAATTGTCCCACAAATTTCCTTAAAGTCCCTAATATGAAAATAAGGGTTCTCATCATCTTTCCCTAAGAATATAGGGATCATCTGAAGAATACTAGGTTTTATCTCGAAATTAGCTGTAGTGGTTGGCAATTTAATGCAAGAGGCTCGGGTAGACCTAGTAGGGAACATGTAATCTTTCAAAGTTGCCATCGCTGGAACAACAGAAGTACTAGGGGTACTTTCCTCACGAAGAGACAGATTCTCAAAACTAAAGTTTCCAAAAACAGAGCTCTCAAAAGAAGAGTCTTCGAGCTCCCCGCTTTCACAAGAAGAACTTCTAGGCTCGTCACTAATCAAACAGCCAAAAGTATTTATTTTCCAAGCCCTTTCGGGCATACACTAAAAAAACAAAAGAAAAAGAAAAAAGTCCTAAAAGGAAGGGAAGTTCTATGCAAACACAAACAAGGCTGACTCCACCACAACAAACCTACTGATTTCTAGCAAACAAAAAGCATGATGGCTCCACTTAGATTGTTTCTAGACCATATTCTAATCCTTCGAATGGGAATTCGTTACAATTTGATCAAACCCCTCTGGAATCAATCTGAGTCAAAGTAAGTTGAATAGAGGCGAGGGAGGCTGCGTAGAGCTTTGATACCCAAGGCCTCACCGCATTCCAAGGCGGCGCAGTCACGCATTCAACTCACAAAAACCATCATGAACTTCGAAGTATGCTCAAAAGAGTAACCAATATTTTTCGAACGACTTTCCTATTAAGCTCGTTACCCTATAGGTCTCGTTCTATTCCAAATTTTAGGTTTAGGTTCGCGTTTGGTTTTGTTTTCCTAAGGCGGGCAAGAAGAGAACGGTGATGAAATCCGAACCCTTATCTTGTATGGCCAGTCCTTGCCCTTTACTAGGAAATTAAAGCAGCCGTTTTCAAGTCCTCAGCATATATGCAAACGAAGGAATACAGTAACTCGCTGACAGGGGATTCACGAGTGTTTCGACAAACTTACCTCCCGTTCCAGACGGGGGATGAACCGCTGAAGTCGACTCGGGCCACAACTCCAATGTCATGTACGAACCCGAGGGGCCGAGGTGATATCGTAATCACCGTCCTTCTTTGCAAACCGTTTAATATCTAATACTACCCTTCCGTAGGGTTTAAAAATAAAAGAATGTCCAAATGTCCAAGTCCAAAGTCCAAAGTCCAAAAGAAAAGGAAAGTCTAAAAAAAAATAATAAAATAAAATGTCTCTCTTTTTTTTCTCTCTTTTTTTAATAAAAACAAAAAAATTTCTTCTTTCGCTCCTTTCGCTTTGTCTTTTACTCCAAGTCTTTAAGTATTCACCAAAGCTTTGGCAAAATTTTCTTTCGCTCCCAATTCCAAAATCTGTAAGGAAAAGACAAAAACCTAAAAACGTAAAGAAGAACAAATAAAATAAAAACAAATAAAAACCTAAAAAAAATCTAAAAACTCTAGCCTAAAGACAAGTCCGCGTAGGCGGGCGCCAAAAATTTGATGTGTTTTCAAAGTTTTTGTATATAGTGATAAAAGGGTTGTTTTAAGACTTGTGAAGGCAATGAATTTTAGACTTAATAAAAATTTAAAAACAAAGAAAACTTATTACAAAATTGACTTCAAGATATTAGAAAACAACCAAGACACTGATTTCACTATTACACATGAATAAATTATGGTGAACAATCCAAAACTCTAATTATCTTTTAAGACTCTTATTTCTTAATTCACAAATAATCTGGAAAATTCTTAAAAATTAATTGTATCCCTAAGCATAGATTATCTAAACAAAGCATAACCTATCTAATTGAATCACAACTAATGAAGAAATTTTTTGCAAACAATTAAAAACTCTGCAAAAGCAGTGATTGAGTGAATTATAAATTTTAAATTAGAGAGAATAAATAATTACCAATTATTCATGCGTAAATAGCTTCCTCATTGTCTTGGTTGTGAGAGAATTGGTCGCTTATCATGTTGGAAAACCTCTCAAAGAATTTCATTGATGCTCAAAAATGGTTTACAAATGATGAGAATATGAGAAATACAATAAAACCGGGTTTGTAACAGTTATAAGTGTTACAAACCAGAAAACTACGACCCACAGTATGTGTCACTGATACTGTTGCTCTAAGACCAACGTTAAGCGTCGTTGTCACTGTTGGAAAACGACTGTCTTTGGCAGTCCGTTCTTCGTGTTTTTAAGAAATGCAGTAACAGAAAATGGCAGCTCTGCAACTTTGGTGTTTAAGCTCTGTGGTGCTCTAAAACTCTCCCCAAACTCTCCATCCGCTTCTCTGCTACCCCAGGATGATATTTATACTCAACAGGCGAAGAAAATCCCGCGTAGTAACTCACAATAATCTCTCTTTATTCGGCAGTGAAAGGTAATATTCTCAGAATATTTTCTTTCCAAAAATCCTTCTTCTACACGTCTGCTGCTGTTGAATCTACCTTATTTACCTCTGACACGCTCCAAACTGTTGCTCGAATCAACGAACAGGCTCAGAAATCGTTCAGACTCATGCAATCCCGTGAAATAACTCTCCCATGCACGTACTACCCCTGTTTTTCTTCTCGCGGAATATCCAGCCAAATTGGATTGAACCAAAGGCCCATACCAAGCCTTTTAGGCTATATCACATCCACCCATGAAGTTTCAGCGATTTAGTCTACCTCTAACCCATCCAAAATCCGATCGAGAAAACTGCTAGGAGTGAACTCTTCTTCCCGCCAAAAAATGAATTTGAAATGAAGAAGAAGGGTTTCCCCCTATCCGGTTCTGGGGTACGGTTAGCAGCCTCCTAGAAATGGGGTGCCCCTTAGTAATTAGGTTACCCCTTATCCAAAGTGAGGGTCCGTATAGCAAATGTCCTCGGGGGGGGGGGGGGGGGGGGGTGCTCCGAGCAACTTTTCGAGCCGAATTTTCCAACAATATTTATTTCCTAAAAATACATAAAAACACAATATTAGTACAAAAATCGAGTTCCAACAAAACAGACATTGAGGACAATTTAGACACAAAAATGTGTCTATCATGAAACGATCCAAAAATCAATGGAGATAGAAAGAAGAAATACTCCCAAAGAGAAATGGTCTGACCTATCTTCGGATTGGATAATATTTATTGTTGCGGCTTTCAAAAAAGTGGATTCGACCATGGGATACGCTTTTTTACTTTATTCTGTGGACAGCGAAACATTTGTGTATATTGGAGATGGTTCGGAGTCGGCCTCCTCATCCTTTCATGCAGAATCAAAAGCCTTGCTAAAGGCGTCTGTTTAGTTATGTAAAAAATATATTATCCACTGTGTCAATAGTTACGGATTGCAAAACTCTGGCAGAGACGATCAACAAGTCTTGCAAAGATTCTCCTTGGAGCCCGGATAATATCATACAAGAAGTGAACTCAATATTGGAAAAACTTCCACAAGCGTAGGAACATTGCCCAATTTTTTTTAAGAGGTCCCATTCAAGTTGTTCATTGACGTTTAAAGTGTGATTAAACTCAGCAGACCATCTTCCTTCAGAAATCATATCGGCCACAGAAGTTTGTTTCTTAGTACAAGCTTTGAAGATAACCGGAAATGGATCTTTAATACACCCATTCACCAACCATTTGTCATACCAGAATCTGATACCTTTTAAATTCCTCATCCTGAAACTTATAAAGTCTTGAACTTCTGGAACCAATCTTGATACATTTTTCCACAGGCTCTTACCTTGAACTCCATCATCAATAGATGGCAGCATCACTTCCTCGGCAGCTTTCATTTTTTGTTACACAATCCTCATCCAAAGAACTTTCTTCTGTTTTGAATACCTCCACACCTATTTGATTAAAAGAGCTTTATTTGTCAATCTTAGGCTTCTAACTCCCAAACCACCACATTGTTTTGATCTATAGATTTTAGGCCATCCCACCCAAACCAGTTTTCTTCTATCTTGTGTAGAACCCCATAAGAAGTTGATAGCATTCTCCATCCACTTCCAAACTCTTCCAAACACTTTAGAAAATAAATTTTTGTTTATATGTAGACGTTGTTCGAATTATGTTGGAGTGTAAATCCATCCCCTAGTCAAATAATTATACATCAATTTCGATCTGCGAATTTCGATTAACTGTCTTCATCGATCGTGTATTCACTTCCTTAGGCATCGATTAACGAATCATACACCTACGAGCATCCGGTGATAATTGTTGAAGTATTATAACTCGAAGTCTCAAAATTGATTATCTGAGTCAATCTTTAATATGCGTGTACGAGTTCATTCTGTACGTTACAATGACAATTTTAATTTCAAATTTTAAATAGGATGCATGTAATTCAATTTACTTAACAATCAACACCGATCCTACAACTATGCATCATCGTTTCGTCACTATTTACCTTTATTTAGGAGTAATCTACTATGAGTTAAAGTACACACACGTAAAAAAATTGTTAACGAGGAAACTGTAAGTGCAGAAAAACTCTAGAACCTCGTCCAGTTTCGAACACACGCCACTACAACAAAGACTATTATCATAATTCTGACTGGATGCAGTTGAGAAAAAGTTTACCCTCCAAGTGATCCTGCTTCAGTTGTGACTCTACGTATCTAACTCCCGCAAGTATACACAGTTGATTCCCCTAGTTGGTGTCCTTTACAGGCTTTGCAGTTGCTCCACAGTCACTCATGAAGACTAACTCTACCCTGCTTCCAACAAGACGCCTAGATTTAGATGTTAAGCCAGGGTTAATGTTATATTTTTTTCTTTACAAAACCAAAGTTTCATTAGGATTTCTACTCTTTACAACTTATAGAGATACCTAATTGACTTTATGTGACGAGATCAATCTCAGATACGAGTCCTAGATCGATTACTTATGGAGCTTCTAAAGCTTATACAAAGTCTTCCTTGTACATGATCAACATAATGATATTAAATAAAAAAAGAACTACGATGACCAAGACAAGATTACATGATGTGAAATCTATCAGAGAAAGGATAGATTGACATGTGATTCACGTCCCTAAATATATATTCGCTTATTTATCCCTACGAGAACTTAGGTGCTAGAGGATGACTTCTTACACAATAAGTACACATCGTGTAAGGGATGAAGGTGTGTGTCATAGGATGTCCTCTATTCATAGTGAATGATCAATGGCGGATTGCTTCAGGTTAAGGAAATGTATTTCTTGCTCCCTAAGTAATATAGATGCTTCATAATAAGTTCTTTTCATAGATATAAAATGAGTTTATTCATAATTATAACTTAACTTCCATTGGGTTTTTTTCCCATGTTTGAACTTCCAAAGATAACTTCGAGCTGCTAAAAATCAGTAATGTGCACACTTGTTGCAACTGGCTGAATCGGGATCCAAACTTGGTTCACAAGTCTGATTGATTCTTGGAAAGACCGAGTAGCTTTTACCGTAGGGGATAATGCCAAGAATGGTAATCACAAGGGTGTGAAAAGTTGCCCTTGAAAAAAAAAAAAAAAAAGAAAGTGTAACAATTGCCAAAAATAAGTTATGGATGTTTTACACTTAGGTTAATGAGCCCAATAACTCAATTAGGAAAAAGTACCCAGGAGAAACTTTTCTAATTTAGGTTCGTGAACTCAAGTAAGATTTCGATTTCACGAACCTTTCTCTCTCCACTAGGTTTGCAAACTCAAAACTTCGGTTCACGAACTCAATGAGCATAAAAGTAAAACTTCAAAAAATCTTCTTGACCAGATTTCCTAAGTTAAAAAGTAGGTTTGCGAAATTATACTTTCAAAACTCATAATAGTATGCTTACTTATATTCTAGTTTGGAAATGCGACAAGCAAGAGCTTGACATCGAAACTTCACTAAACTTAGCCAAAGTTGATAACTTTTATGCTTCCCTCCCCTAAGATCAACTCATCTTCCTCTCCCTCGTGACCGAAGCAGGACGAAACAACTGCTATCGTGATTTTGGCTTGGCCTATTCGATTTTGATTTTCGAACCTAAACAGAAAGTACCACAGCGGTGTATTTGTTTTACCTGGAAGTAATTTTTAGGTACTAACAGTACAGTTATTGCCTCGGGAAATTTGTTGTAGTGTTAACCTCTCGAGCTTAGACCTCAAATATCCACTATCTATGGGTAATAATTTTAAGGTTGTAATGGCGAGATGTGGAGTAGTACATACAAGTGGTCAATTGAGATTTCAAATGACTTCCGGAGAGTTTCCATATCTACTGTTTGTCCATAGAGATTTTTGGAGAGTCTCCTAATGTCTCTTTTTATTGGTTAAAGACTTTTTAAGTCTTAAATCCTCTGAAACTCCATCTTATTGGATTAGGATTTCATAAGAGTCACTCCAACACCCATGTTATTCGAAGGAGAATTTAAAGTCATTGATTTGTTGTTTTCAAAGATTTGGAGAGACCTTTTTAGGAAAATAGGCATGGTAGAAATATCTCCCCAAGAAGTGATATTTTGGGAGACTTGTAAATTTTGGGAATATTTGTTTTTGTGAGTAAACCAAATTTTTTTCCGAGTTGATAACCAAGGAATTGACCACTTACGTAGTAAACCAGTGGCGAGATAACACAACAAATAAAATGTGGTATGAATTGAATAAAGGGATGAAAACTTAGGCATAAAACAACAATGAGATTTATTTTGACAATACACACATATTTTACTAGGTACTCATGGTACTTTTAACAATATTATAACGAACGTAATAAAGTAACCGGTAGAAGTTTTGAATTTTGATTAGATATTTAACATTTTTTTTGTCTCTACAAATCACATACACTCTTTACAAATCCCATTTTTCTGTCTCGAAAAGTCACAAAGACTCTCCTATATATATGCTCTCAGAAAATCACTTGAAATCTCTAGATCTTCAGAGAATCTCCGGAAATCACTCAAATAAAAAATCTATAAAAATTTCAATTAACTACCCCTGATAATTTTAATTATGGGCCCCGAAAATTTACTATACGAGGGTAAATCTATTCCCTTCACTGGCTAAGCCAAAAATTATGGCTAAAAAATGAACCATAATGGTCAGCCGAAGCTGTAATTTAGATAAAGCTAACGAAACACCTCACTATAGTCTTATGAGTATGTTTTCTGAAAAATTACGTGACTTTCGAAACACAACATAGGAGTAAGCAATTAGTAATAAAATGGTGAGAATTTCTAATTAACGTACTGTATTGGATAGGCTTTGTTTCATCAATTCATATACAGAGAAAATTATCTAATCAGTTCAGTCGCTTTCTCATATTTCACATCCAATCCAAACTGTCTCACGTCTATGTATGTTTGAGGAGTCTCCTCTTTTATGAGAAAAAGAAAAGGTCGGCTCGAATGTAATTGCACGGTTTGGATGAGTGAAGATAGTGAGTGCATTTACTTTTCTTCTTTTGATCGGTGGAAGTGTCCCATTTCTATTACTTCCTAGCGCCTTCCTCTAAACTCAGCACCAGTGGACAATTCAGGAAAATTTAAGACAATGTTTCCATAAAGCCATGAAGAAGATGTTTAAGGATAAAGAAATGGACAAGTAGGAAACAAAAAGGACAATATAGTCATTCTGCATCGAACAACACCGGCCTTAGACATTTTTTATCATCATCTAACCGTCTATTACATAGGCATGTGATAGATAGCAGTGGTAGTACCTGTAATATCCCTGTGTGCTGGTCGGTTGGTACTACATTCCTACAAAAAAAAATGATACGATAATATTCTGAAATACGAAACTTCACCATCCATAAGTTTTAATTTTAACCGTTAATTTTCAACGATTGATATTCAAAATGGTAGATGGTGGTCTTATACATCTCGGAATGTTCTCATTTTGGTTGGAATGTAGAGACTTACAAGAAGAACATGTCACCAAAAAATTAACTTCAAATTCATTACCAGTTAGATTTGGTAGGAAAAATGGTGCTAAAATGTAAAGATTACGTCTCTCTAACCGTATCAACCGAACCTACCCCAATAAAAAAATGGGCAAATAAGAAACCGAAAGGACAATATAGTCACTCCATATCGAACGACACCGGCCTTAAACATTTTTCATCATCATCTAACCGTATATTCCACAAGTATATGATAGATAGTAGTGATAATACCTATAACATCCCTGTGTGTCGGTACTTGGTAGCCCACAATCTGGACTTTGAGTGTTCTCTATAAAGACTTGATTAAGCTTCAACGTAAGAACTACTACTTAACTAGCTAGGACTGAAAACCAAAGCACAAACAAAAAAAAACTGTCTAATGGATAAATTTTCGGAAGGATAGCAAACTTCATATAAGCAGGAATGGGTAAATCAAAACTTTCATTACGTGGGCGACGTACTTCAAGAAGCCAATCACACTTCTACTTCCTTGAAAGTCGTTCACAACATCAACAACAAGATCGATTGGGATGTGCAATTGAGAAATTTGGAATACCAGTGATGATCGATTTGATGATATTGAAGTACCAACAAGGAAACACCATTAACATATTTGAGAATCATCCATGGCTCATGACAACTTCCATCGTCTTCCTACTTGTCCTGTCGTTCTTGCCTATCACCATGAGGTTCTCTCGTCTCATATTGGCGTCTTCAGTTGCAGCTATGATAGCTTCATTTTGTCTTCCTCGTTCGTGCTATTGGATTTCTTACCCCATTTGTGCTGTTCTTGGCTATTACAACTGTTACTTATTGTCGGCTTCTTGGTGGCCAACTTTTCGCGAGTCAATTGTTATCATTCGATCCGAAACTCTCTCTATATTTGGAGGCTCATGTCGGATTTTCGGGTGTAATAGAAAAAACACTTGGGCAGAAGATACAAATGAGTCCAACAACAACAACCTCAGGTTACCCGTTTAGTAACACAAATTGGTGAGTTGTTGTCATTTGAACTGTAATACCGTACGACTCACCTTGAAGACATAGAATTGCATCGGTGTCGTGTCTGGCAGCTGGCTTGTGTTATAGAACTATAGTACTATAAGAGCAAATGGTCTTTTTTTAAGGAACCGGGTTTAGTTATGGTCAGTACCCCGAAGCATTTTGAAGGTACAGACCGCCAAATGTGTCAAAAATAGACAAACATGACCTAAAATATCGGTACAGTAGTATTTGTTTGAATATGAGATAAATGTAGTTGCTGGAAATCCTACACTACACTCTTCATATGATTTCATCATTAATCAACTCATTTTAGGTTTATATTCTTAATTTTATTGAGTAATCTTCGGATGTTCTTATAAGAAAAGATAAAGAACTAAAAAATGATCTCTGCTCTAAACTTTCTCTCTCCTATTTACTTGTTTCTTACTCAAAAAGATCTCTCTCCTTTTTACCACTCGAACGACTACTTATAAGGAAATACATAGTGGATGACAGCTAATCTGTCCCTTATCTTCGGGTATGGTTTGCGACATTCTCGCAACCTTACAGACATTAATTTCGCAAACTCTCTAATTTCCGCAGGATTACCATATCTTTCTCGTGATCTTAGCTGACGTCATTTATTTTATCATTTCCGAAATTGTTCTGCGACGCTGTTGTATTGTGTCACTGATAATTTCGCTGAAACATTGTCATTGCGAGATTCTGATCCTACATCTTGCTTCTTCTCATATCTTCTCTGCAAAGTAGAGAATGATGTGCGAAATGCCGCAGTTGTTCCTCTTTTCATATTCTACATTTATCACACGTACTCTCTCTTCCATTTATTTCTTGACACGTCTTCTGTAACCGCTGCTTTTCAACCGCTCACGTCTTCTCGTCTTAATGGTGTTTATTTCTTCGAGTAAAAAATCTCCTTTATATACTCTTCTTACCCCCTTTTTCCACTTTTCTTTTTACTTTCTCTTCTATTTTTATTCTCTCATCTCTACAACTCTGTTATTCTTCTGCAAATTCTGCTGCTGTAATTTTTTCTTCCTTCAATCCTTTTACTTTATATACATTCCCATACTTCTATATTCAAACATAGCTCCAAGTGGTCATAGATATGAGAAGAATTTACAAGATGTCCAAAAAGATCTTGCTTATAAAGGTTTCATACTCTCCACCATTCCTGGTGAGAGTGCCAAATCAATTCTTTCTGTCAAGCTTTTCTCTGATCAATCAATCATAATTTCGCTAGGTCAGATTCTTGCAGGTCTCCCTATTCCTCTTTATAACCCAGATCTTCCTTTATTTTATGAAATTCTCGCTCATTCGGGATTTTCGCGAGCCATCTTCCAACTGAGTGGGGATTGCATCCGTCTGATGATGGAGTTCGCTAATCGTGGTGCTGGTAGAGGATCTTTGTACTCCAAAGAACTTAGGGATCCTAAATTCGCAAACCTAAAGGTAGTTGCTGAGAAATATATATAGTGGCGAATTTCTTTGAGAACTATGAACTTATCTCCATGAAGAAAGAAAATACTCGCTGGGGTATTCGCTTAAAAAGGAAAGATAACATTGATGAAGCCAAAATTCTTATGCAAGATATTGATTGGCATTCTGGTAAAAACACAACTCCTCGCCAATCCAAAGATGATAAATGGTGTGTTTTTCCTTTAATGCTAAAAGGACTCTACATTGCTGGGTCTAATACTCTTCCTGCTAATCTCGCTGCTTATCAACCTTGGATTTTTTTCTTGACCTGAGAAGGAGAAAGAGGTATGTTTTTCCCTTTTAACTCATTTTATATTTCTTTATTGATTTTTTCTATTCTGTTCGCTAACTCTTGCGACATTCCGCAGATCCAAAAACTGAAAGATAGTTATAACAGGACTGGGAAATCTAGTACTCTGTTAGCTCTTCGCTCATACACAGATGAGGTAAGAAATTTTCTCTTATGATTTTAAATAGTACTGTTACTTCCATGCTTCCATTTCTTATTTCTATCTGTGTGTGAAGATTATTGTTGAAGTAGAAGAATCTGCTGATGTTGCGAAGATTGGTGATAAAGGGAAAGGTGTTCTTCGCAAGGAAAAATCAACTGGTCCTCCTCCAAAGAAAAGGAAAGTTCGTTCATCTTCCCCTTCAAATATTCCTCCTCACGAAAATTCTGAAAGTGATAAGGGTGATGAGAACAACGATGATATTGCTGCAAGTGAAGATTCTCCACCTGAATCTTCTATGGCTAAGTTATCTGGCCTCTTTTCTGATTCTCTACAAGGAATGAGAGATAGCCAATTCGCAGATACCTGTAAAGCTCTCGCTACCCTTTGCGATGTTCCTTTACTGGATGGTGATAGCTCTCTTCGTGGAGTTTCTAGATCAGTGACTCCCGATTTTTTGCATTCTCTCAATAGTCTGGTATATTTTTATCCTTTTACTTCTTCATTGTTGTAATTCAAAATTTCTTTCTATATTAATATTTTTTCGCAGGCTGTAAAAGCTTCTTTTGTTGTTGCCTCAGATCTAGAGAGAAGACGTGAAAATCTTGAAAAGAAGAATCTTCAATTTCGCAAAAAGAATGAAGAATTGGAAGTTGAAGTTAAAGGTCTTCGCGAGAAAAATAGACAATTAGAAATTGATTCTTCCTCGTATAAGAACAAAATTTCTAGTCTTCAGCAAGCTAATAATCAGCTTTACGGTATGTTACTTTTCTCTTTTCTCTTTATTCATTCATCCCGTTGTTTTATCTTATTTAAACGATCCTTTTTGCAGACATTTATGGTCTTTCCGATGAAGCTACCCTTCTTCGTTCATTTCCTAATGCCTTGGATAATAATACCCTTCTTGAGCGTCTTAACAATTCCTTAAATAGCTTCTCAAATGATAGAATTTTTTCTCTTTCTCTAAATGAGCTTAGATCTAAATTTCGCCTCTTAGAAATTGATCATAGATCTAGTTTAGGCTTAGCAAACCGATTTAAGCGTCTCCTTCTTGATTCTAAAGAGAAAACCAATGAGTTAAGAACCAAAATTAGTGGTCTCATAGATGATAAGGATCGCATCTCTGATCAAGGTGCCAAGGCTCTGGCGAGGTTCCAAGAGGCTCTTCTTGAAGTTCAACTTGAACGAGATGAAGCTAACCGCAAGAATATCGAACTCTGCGAAAGGAAAAATAAAATTCGTTCTCGTCTTCTTATAAGTAGTGAGGATGAATTTGTTTGGGCTGCGAAAATCTTAGATGATGCTAGAAAAGACTTAGGTGTAAATGTTAGTCTTCAAGTTGAGCATACAACCTTGATTAGAGATATGATTTCTGACAGAGAAGGTTACTAACTGCTCTTCTTTACTAATATTTTGCTTCTTATGAATTCTCATCAAGTTAATAATGGATTGTCTTTTGCTCGCAGATTCTGAAAATATATATCGTGAAAAGATTGAGGAACTCAAAGCTGAAAAGGAGGAACTCGCAAAGAATCTTTCTTCTCGCAACGACAAGTATTCTAGATTAAAGAATAAAATCAAGATCATTGTTGCGAATTTTAAGAATGATGTTATGCATTTTCGCAATCAAACTATCCAAATGGTTTGTGATGATCATAATATCCCACATTCTGATTATCCTTGTCTTGTAGAAGAAATCCCACAGAATACTCCCAGTTTGATTATCTCTGATAGCGAAGCTGACGATGAGGAATCTGATAGTAATGGAAGTTCTGATGGTGATGAAGATTCTGACGCAGACGAAGAAGGGAATAAGTCTAATGAAGATAATGAATGATTAACCAAGAAGTAGTCTTCATTTCTTTCTTTGATTCTTTGTAATACTTGTACATTTATTTCTTCTTTCTGTATATTTGTGTTTCTTTCATTTTGACCTGCATTAATTAAAACAATTCTTCTTTGAATACAGTTAATCAATATAATCATTAATTCTTGAATCTTTGAGTAAATCTATCATATGGAGCAAATAACATTTTCTAATTTCATACATTCCCATACTTGCCTCTGTTATTTGAATCCAAATGAGAGATTTCATAAAAATTTCTTATTGTATAACTTCGCAATCTTTGCGAAGTGAATTTTGTTTCTTTTCAAAATCTCATTCCTGTGTGGTCTTATTTTGCCTTCCTAATTAAAGGTCTTATTATGCCACCTCTTGTCATTGCGACAAAATCGCAGGACGTCCTTGCACTTTCATGCAAAAACCCATTGATCTTGCCTTAACTTTTTCTTTTGTATTATGGCCTCTTCAGGAATGTTGCGACAATATGACAGGCCTAAATATTCTTGCGAAAATAAGCCCCATGACATTGCGTCTTGCGACGAAATCGCAGGACGTCTTCGCACTTTCATGCGAAAACCCATTGATCTCGTCTTATCTTTTCTTTTGTATTATTGCCTCTTCAGGATTGTTGCACAAATATGACAAGCCTTAATATCCTTGCGAATAAAAAGCCTCATGACATTTGCGTCTTAAGACACTTATCAGCTCCCTAATGGAGGGTGCCGCCCTTATCTCCCCCTGGTTGCCCCTTCAAGGAGGCGTACTTCTACCATACAAGGTTAGCTCCTCCCATCCAGTCTTAACAACAACCAGTTGTTTTCGCAGCCTCTTATCCCTTTTACCTATAGGGCTTATGGTTACGAGACTGCACCCTAAGTGGGGTTTTCTTCAGGCCGAGTGCAGTATAAGCCAAGACTTGTCAAGAATGGCAAGGACGCTTCAAACGTCCCGGCACTCTTGACTCAACCGTGTACCTCGGCGCCTTGATCAGATCTGCACTCCTTGGGAGAGTCCTTATTACCTTAGTCGCCCAACCCAAGTCATATGCTTAAGCTGAGAATCCAAGGTGCCTCTCCCGGATGGGCTTCATTGACCCCAAATCTCCATGACTCAGGTTCCGGGGGTGGTGTAGCCTTTCCCTGAGCCATGCAACAGGTACCCCCTTATATGACGTACTTTAGGTCTTACATTTGCCTCTTGCGAAATTGTATTCGCGAACTAGGGTGTACGCCATAAAGGTTCGCCTCTTTCTCTTTTGTCATTCTTCTCTGATTATTTTCTGTAAAATTCATTATCTCTGCGAGAGTCTCGCAAATCATTATATATCTGAATTTCGCAATCTCAATTTTGTTGTTCAATCAAATGTATTTTTGAGAATTTTACTTATTGCGAGAGTATCGCAACAACTTAATCATTCATACATTTCTTGTTTTTATTACCTTTGCCATCCTCTGCTTCTTTATTATTTTCTGCTACTGCTTCCTTGGTAGTGGTATGTTCATCATTTTTATTCTGAGCTAGCATTAATTTCGCAACATCTCTTCTTTTCGATTGTATCCACCATCAACCTCTCACTTCTTTGTACATCTTTGATTTTGTGTCGCCAGTTTTCCTTCTTGTTTGCTCTTCCTTCGCAAGATTCTATCTCAGTTTCGTAACATCTCTTTCCTTCGACCCAATCTCCCTTTATGATTCCTACACCATTGGGGTGAGGGAATTTGATGCATGGTGGAAAGTTGAAGCTACACCTAGAATCCCATGTAGCCAAGGTCGACCAATTAACGCATTGTAGGTGATTCTACATCAACGACACAGAATGAGATTTCAGAAGATATTCCCTTCAATGGAATTCGCATAGTAACCTCCCCTTTAGGCTTGTTAGCAGTACCATTAAAACCATATATCTTATATGTTGATGGTATAAGATCATCATCTCTTCCACCCATGGTTTTATAAGTATGATAAAATAAGATGTTCACAGAGCTTCCAGTATCGACTAGAATTCTATTGATTGCCCATGAATCTTCAGCTTCATCATCCTCATCTTCTTTCGGTTTTGGATTAATTTCTAATTTTATTACCAATGGATTGTCATGCACCTCTTCTCCTTCGGGAATTTCTTCTGCAGTAAAAGAAATGATCTGTTTCTGCCATTCCTCTAGTGGCGAGATTTTCGCAATATTCATAATTTCTCTTCCATCATTATCTCTTGCGAACACTCTACTCAAAACATTATCATGAAAATCTTCAATTGTCTTATATGAATGTACGATAGAGTGACAGAATAGATTTTTTGCTTTTGCACCAACTTCTATGAAGAATGTTTCTTTCTTTTTCATCGTATTCACTTTGTGATGTTCTGGTGGTGGTGGTAATGGTTGAGATTGTGGATGCCCTACCAGAAAGTCGTTTAGTTTTCCTTGATCTATCATTCTCAAAATAATTCTTTTTACATTTCTGCAATCATTTGTGGTATGTCCATGAAAATGATGATAAGAACAAAACATGACTCTGTGGTTTGGAGGTGGTTCCGTTCCCATGTTCCACGGTGTTGGTATATTTTCCATCAAGATTATAGCTTCCCATATCTTCTCCACACTTGCATTTAGAGGTGGCATCTTGATTTCTTCCCATATTACCTTGTGACTTCCTTGTCCTTTATTATAGTTTTTCTTTGACCTCCATAAGTTTCTTGCGGTTGATCGAGCCTTTGAATCTTGTTATTTCCTCCACGATTGTAGAAATTTCTTTCTCTTTCATACTCTTCTTGATCTCGGCTCCCCATAGCTACCAATTTCTGCTGATTGTTACTTGTCACCTTCTCTTGTTGTACTTGCGAAGTATTCGCCACTGTGTTTATTAGCTTGGGTAATAAGCTTGCATTCGCTGTTTGTGAGCTGGTGTTCGCAACTGGATATGATTCCATTTCATTTTGCCTTTCCTCTAGAGCAATGTATTCTTCTTGAAGTTCTCGCAATTCAGTCATTGTAATCGTATTCTTGACTCTGAAAATTTGGACATACAATAGGTTTGTTGCAAACATAGCATTGATAAATAATAATATGAGATATCTCTCATCTACACGTCTATCCATTTCGCTACACATAGTTCTCCATCTTTTAGTCAAGTGTTTCAAACTTTCGCCGATCCTTTGTTTTAATCCAAACACATCTTCCATACCAGGTCGTGAGGAATTATTACTTATGTATGCTCCCAAGAATGTATTCTGCAAATGATTGAAGGAGGTTATTGTATTCTTTGGTAAACCTTCAAACCATTTTAACGCTTCTCCTGTTAAGCTGGATGTGAAATATTTGCATAATACCGCATCATGATTTTCCCATTGTAACATGCACCTCACATAGGCTTTAATGTGCTGAATTGTGCAAGTTGTTCCATCAAAAATGCTGGTTAATGCGGGCAAATTGCATTTCGGTGGTATTCCTCCTAATTGTACTTCCCTTGTAAATGGAGTTTTCTCAGCTTCTTCTATTGCTTCATCCAATTGTCTTCTACCTACTTCTCCTCTGTTATTTATCATTCCTCTCATTTCTTCTAATTCTTTCAAGATTCGTTTATTTACACCTGAATCTTGATCCACTGGTCTCTTTAATTTTGCTTATCTTCTTCTACGTTCACGTCTATCTTCTGCGATTCTCTTCCTCATCTCTATCTTGAATTCGCAAATGATGATGCCTTTCATTTTCCCCTCCATTATTTTGTTCATTTCTTATCAATTCAATTCGCTGTCTTTCAGCCATTCTCTTTACTCTATCATACTCCTCATTGAGATTATCATTATTCCGGTTTTGTGTACGCCTTCTTTCTCGATTGTCATGATTGTTCTGGCGAATTGTCTCCTGAAGCTCTTGTTCTTCCATTTTCGCTCTCAATCTTTCACGTTCGCAGATTAGACGTGCTTGTTCAGCATAATGTCTTTCAATTTCTTCTTCAATTGTTTGTTGATTTCTTTGAGTTTGTCTCACATGTAAAATTCTTCTTCCTTCCTCTTGATTTCCTTCGCCATCTTGGTTATTTTGTCCCTGATTTTGTCCGTTCTCTTGATTTCTTCCAATTTGCCCATCATCAAAAGTTTCATTTTGTGGAACGTAACGATCATCAGTTCTTTCTCTATTTTCGCGATATTCTTCATTAGGATTTGATATTTCTTCTTGAATATTATTTCCAGCATTGATTGTGGGTGAACTTCGCCTCATTTCTCTTCTAGTCGATCTTGGATATGATTTTGTAATACTTCTCGATCTTCTATTCTGTAGTCTTATATTCTCCATCCTTAATTCGTGATTTTGCCTTGTTAAATTTGCACGTTCTTCTGCCTCAGCTCTTCTTTCTTCATGTATTCTTCGTCTCAATGTTTCTAACGCTCCAATTTCCTCACCTCCATGAATTATTCCTTCATCTGCTTCATGATTTCTCTCTTCATGTCTATAATTTCAGTTTTGTTGCTCTTCTTCTATTTCTTCTACTGAGTTTGATCGCCAAGTGTGTATGCTCACCCTGTCATAATTTGTATCCTCTCTTGAATTAGTGTTTGTTGAATAGGCGGTTGAATTTGATTTTCTCTATTATTTCTCATTCTAGTAGATTCTCCCATTTCACTTCTTTCTCTCCCAGCAATTCTTTTGCTTCTTCTAATAGTAGTCGGTTGTTCGGATGTATTTCTTCTTCTAGCCATTTCTTCAATGTTAACAGTATTGCAAGAAATTATGAAAAATTCTTAATCAATCACCTTAAATTTTCACGAATCTCAATATCAATCTTTAGCTTTTTCTAGAATAATCTTCAACTCCTCCCTGTTTCTAGCGCCATTATGTAGTTGCATGAACTCCTACACTACACTCTTCATATGATTTCATCATGAATCAACTCATTTTAGGTTTATATTATTAATTTTATTGAGTAATCTTCGGATGTTCTTACAAGAAAAGATAAAGAACTAAAAAATGATTTATGCTCTAAACTTTCTCTCTCCTATTTACTTGTTTCTTACTCAAAAAGATCTCTCTCCTTTTTACCACTCGAACGACTATTTATAAGGAAATACATAGTGGATGACAGCTAATCTTTCCCTTATTTTCGGGTATGGTTTGTGATAGACACATTTTTGTGTTTAATTTGATCTCAATACTATATATTGTTGGCACTCGGGTTTGTACTAATTTTGGTGTTTTGTGTGTTTGTAGGTATTTTTGGAAAATAATTATTGTTGGGAAATTCGGCTCGAAAAGTTGCACGGAGCACCCCCCAGGTCACCCCCAAGGAAGCTGCTATTCGCACCCCAGTTCTGGTTAGGGGGAGGACATCTTCTTCCCAAATTCAAAAACCAAAAATTGGCGGGAAAAAAATACTATCAACTGGCAGATATTTTGTTGGAATTTTTGAACGTGTTCTAGGGCGATTCAATGGTTGATTTTTGGTAGGAAGTTGTGATATGTCCTAGCAAACACGTTTTGGGCTTTTGGTTCGATCAAATTTGGCCAGAATTAGCTGGATAATTCACGGAATGAAAAACAGGGAAACACGGGTTGGACACGGGATTGGAGAAGATTTGAGCGTGTACTGCTCATGCATGAGGGCTCTAGAAACATTGTGGGTCGTGTGTAAAAATTTCTAGAGTGACCATGATGGAAATCTAAGCATGAGAAGCTAAATCAGGGAAGAAAATATTCCCAGAATATTTTTTTCATCAAACCGAGTTAAGAGAGAATTATCTCGAGTTATAGCGAGACTTCTTGATCCTGTGGAGTATATATAGAGTGCCGGGGACTCATAGAAGAGGGGATGGAGAGTTAGGGGTGAGAACAGAGTACATAAATTAGAGTTGCAGAGAGTTTTTGCTGCTGCCATTAGAGAAGAACACGAAGAACAATAGACTGCAAGTAGCAGTCGTTTTCTAGTGTCTTAAAACCGTTTCGTTTTCTTCCAGAAAAAGACTGTTGCTTCTGCGACTGTTTTGTGCTATAATTTTGTAACAGCTTCTTTGCAACATTTGTAACACCCGTAGACCATTGCAAATCTCTGTTTTATCTTATTTCTCCAATAAAAACACCATTTGAGCTATGAGTTATCTTTTTGAGTGTGTTTTTACCATGTGGAGCTAGAACCCTTCACTGGGACGACGGAGGAAGCTGTATTTCATCCTTGGGGTAATTTAATAAATTCCTTATTTACTTTTTGCATAAATTTTAAATGATTTATGATTTATATTCATCATTTGTTATCTTGTTAGATAGTGTATGCTTAGTCTTAGATTCTTTAGATACACTATGCTTGTAATTTACAATTGATGTTTTACGAAATCTACTTTGGTAAAGAATAGAGTTATTGTTTCTTTTTCTTTGAGCTATAAATGTCTAGGATTAATTTATGAACCCCATGAACATGAAAACCAGTGGAATCCCGAGTCCCGGTCTCTCTTCATCCTGTGACAAATTTTGTATATATATTTTTCCTTATTTTCTTTATTAAATCTTAAAACAAATTCTCAACAAATCTGAGTGAACGAATCATCTTACTACAACATCATAAAAAACCACATCAACAGTTTGGCGCCGCCGACGCGGATTTGTTTATAAATTTGTTTTTAGGTTTTCTTTTTATTATTTTTGTTCTTTTTTATGCGTTTTGGTATTTCTTATTTTCTTTCAGGTTTGAAGCTAAGCTAAAGAAAAAGAAAAAGTGTTGAAAAGAAAAGCGAAGCTAAAGAAGGAAACAAAGAAGGGATCCAAAAGAAGTAAAGAAGAAGATTTTGTATATAGTTAATTTATTTTTATTTTATTTTTAGAAACTGTATATAGGATTATTTTTTTTGTAATTCTTATTTTTATTTTTGGACTTTTTAATTTTTGGACATTTTTATTTTTTGGACATGTGGACATTATTTTTTTAAAAACCCTACGGAAGGTTAGTTATAAATAAACTGCACAGAGAAGGACGGCGATTACGATATCGCCTCGGCCCCTCGGGTTCGTACATGACATAGGAGTCGTGGCCCGAGTCGACTTCAACGGTTCATCCCTCGTCTGGAACGGGAGGTAAGAATTATAAACACCCGCGAATCTCCTGTCAGCGGGTTTACTGGATGATTTTGTATGCATATATGTTGAGGAATCGAATACGGCTGTTTTAATTTCCTAGTAAAGGGCAAGGCCTGGCCATACAATATAAGGGTTCGTATTTCATCACCGTTCTCTTCTTGCCCGCCTTAGGAAGACGAAACCAAACGCGAACCTAAGATTTAAAATTTGGAATAAAACGAGACCTATAGGGTAACGAGCTTAGTAGGAAAGTCATTCGAGAAATATTGGTTACTCTTTTAAGCATACTTCGAAGTTCATGATGGTTTCTGTGAGTTGAATGTGTGACTGCGCCGCCTTGTAATGCGGTGAGGCCTTGGGTATCAAAGCTCCACGCAGCTTCCCTCGCCTCTATTCAGCTTACATTGACTCGGATTGATTCCAGAGGGGTTTTCTCAGATTGTAACGAATTCCTTTTCGAAAGAATAGAAGCTGGTCTAGAAACAATCTAAGTGGAACCATCATTCTTTTTGTTTGCTAGATAAAATAGTCTTGTTGTGGTCGAGTCAGCCTTCTTTGTGTTTGTTTAGAATTCCCTTGCATTTAGGATGTCGAACTGGTATTATAACAGCCAATACAATGAGTATCCGACTGAGCAGCTTGAACATTATCCTTTTTATGACCATAGTGTGAATAGTGATTGGGAACGCGAAACTTTTGAAGGTTATGGGTTATACATGGTGAGCCCAATTACTATCCACATGCGCACCAGTCATACGTGCAAGAAGACTATAGCACTAGTTCCTCGTCTTTGGAGGATGCAATGAAACTATTGAAAAGTAGTCCTTTTTATGATCCTTCTGATAATTCCTCTTTGCTAGAGTCAACACGTAAATTAGCTGAGTCGACACGTAAGTTAGCAGAAATGAATAACTTAGTTTTTGACGAAAGAGAACTTTTTATAGATGAATCCCTCAAGCTGATGGCTGAGACGAATGAAAGACTTGCTCGAAATAATCTTACTTTCCAATATAGTGTTTCCAATAATACCCTTAAAAATGAGGATAGTTATTTTCATAATCAAGATGACGAGGTTAGAATTGGTAACACTACTTGTTTTGATGAGGTTCGACCATTTTCATGTTATTATAATGATGATTATGATGAGGATAGTATCGATGAAGAACATGAAATATGTAGGCATAGTGATCAGGAATTTTTTACTCCAATTAAGCTTTACGATGATAATATTATTTCTAGTTCAAATCCAAATAATTTTTATAATTATTCACCTATTCAAAAGGATGAGGATTTGACTAGAGATACCCCCGTTTTAGATGATGTAGTATTTCCTGTCTACGAAGCCGATGATAGTTTTGAGGAACGAGTTTATTCTGAGAATATTGTTTTAGAGTCTAGAAATTTAGAAACATTAGACTTAGAAAAAGAAAATGAACTCGTAGAAATGAGTGAGGATGAACCCGACTTAGAAGAATCAATTGACCATTTTCGGGAATCCGATGACCTAGAAATTAGGGAAGTTGTGACTAGTCTTTCTAGAGACACAAAAAACTCTAAGTTTGGGGGTGATTATCATTCTCAGTTTGCTTTAACTCTTAAAAAGTTCCCTCGTGTAGGACTTGACATTTGTGCCTCAACCATCTTACAAGATTATCTTAGTATACTTTTTCCTGAACCTAATGATGTCCAAAAAGAAGTTCAGTCGTTAGAAACCCATCCTCTGGTTGATGTGGTTTTCCCAGGCTATGATACCCAGATTGACTTTGTTTTCCCACCAAATAGTTTTCTTCCAAATGTGGGAACGTTTATATTTCAAATGTGTCGAATATTAAGTTGTGAGACTAAACCTAAATGCTTTAGGAAATTAGAATCGACACATTTGCTTAAGAGTGATCACTACTCTCATTGTGGTCAATTTTGTAAGTCAAATCTTATTGAATTAGAGGATCCTCAGTTATTTAGGTTATTATTGTGCACTTCTAAGATCATATTTGAGTTTTTCCAGACTCTAGGACCTAATGATTCGGATCCCACCTATGAAGAAACGCAACCAATGAAAATATTTTATTTAGACCCTTTCTTAGAACCTGAAACTGAACCACAATTAGATATAAATATCTTAATCAGGAAACTAGATAAGGGCATGCTATCCTTGTTCACTTTCTTGGTTTATTGTAGTTTCCTTTGGTCAACTCTTTTTGGTTTTGAAGACCCACAGTTATTTCGGCTGTTACTTTTTGATTCTATGAGGTGACTAATTCCTTCCGATGTCTGGCTGAGGACTTTAAACTTAGCACTTCTTGGGAGGTAACCCAATCTCATGCGACACAGTAATATCTTTCCTTAACTCTTTTGCTTCAAATGGTAACAGTTTCTCCTTGTTCATATGCTTTTAATTTTATCTTTAGAACATTGAGGACAATGTTAGATTTAAGTTTGGGGGTATGGGAGAAACTTTTTAGTTGCACTTTTGAAACTTCTAGCGTCACATGGTATCCGGTTAGCTAAGTTGACATACTGTTTCTCACCGAAAAGATAGAAATTGGAATGCTAGAGATAACAACTTATTGAGACATTAGAGAAAAAGACATTGAGATCCTTGAAATTCAGGAGAGAACTTGTTCCTTTTAGAGGGTAACCGTGATGGACCTAACCATCCATGATGGAAAGGCGAGTAGGTCAGGAGGAAATGCCAGAAAGACAAAGCAACCTCACAATGTAGTCTTAGTTACTGGATTATTACGACTCTCTCTCAGTAGAAACTTATCATCATCAACAAGCGGAGCGACATCAAAATCTATGAAGAAAGTTGAAGACGTTTTAGGGTTAGAAGCAACAATAGAAAAGAATAATTCAAAAATCAAAGTTGAAGTTATAAGAGCAAATGATATAAGTTGTTAGAATCCATAATACCAAGACATCACAAGTTGCGAAGATCCAAGTTTTGAAAGTCCTTCTCTCGTGGTCATGTAAATTGTTGTCTTGTAATTTTTGTTTCCAAAAAAAAAAAAAAATAATAATGAAAAAAAATAATAATCATCGTTACGTTTTGTTGAATAAGGCCCAAGGGAAGTAGAAATTTATAAGTCAATGAAGAAATCGAAGAGAAGAGTTAATTGTCAAGGTTCTATGAGGTTCGATAGTTTATCATCAACAGTTGAAGACCGAAGAAGACGTTGTTTCTACTGAGCACTATGAGAGAGTCGAAGAAAGATACATTTGGTTGCTTTGTTAGTCTGCTTTCAATCTGGCACAAGATCTTTCTAGCACTGGTTTAACTCATCACACGTAATTAGTCCAGCTGTGTAGCAGATGACCCTCTCATTTTTATCTCTCTCCTAATCTTATCCAGCTGTAAAGCAGCGGACGCATCTTACAATGTTTATCTAGCTATGTAGCGGATATCTCTTTATCTAGCAGTGGTGCGGATGTGTCTCCCCTTTTCTTCAGTCAGCTTTAGAGTTGACACCTTTAATTTCTCTGGCATTCTAGTTACTTGGAGATAGGTTGAGAATATGTATGTCCTCATATCTCTTTGGATACTTGTGACCAATTAGGAGTACAGATTTTGTGGGTACACCTCTGGTAAACCCTCCGGAGACAACACTTCGCCGCTAGGGCCACCTAGCGGTTTAACGGCCTGCTGCACGTGCTAAGTGTAGTCTTTTTATCTTTTCAAAAATAAATTTTGCTCGAGGACTAGCAAATAATAAGTTTGGGGGTATTTGATAGACACATTTTTGTGTATAATTTGATCTCAATACTATATATTGTTGGCACTCGAGTTTGTACTAATTTTGGTGTTTTGTGTGTTTGTAGGTATTTTTGGAAAATAATTATTGTTGGGAAATTCGGCTCGAAAAGTTGCACGGAGCTCCCCCAGGTCACCCCCAAGGCAGCTGCTATTCGCACCCCAGTTCTGGTTAGGGGGGAGGACATCTTTTTCCCAAATTCAAAAACCAAAAATTGGCGGGAAAAAAATACTATCAACTGGCAGATATTTTGTTGGAATTTTTGAACGTGTTCAAGGGCGATTCAATGGTTGATTTTTGGTAGGAAGTTGTGATATGTCCTAGCAAACACGTTTTGGGCTTTTGGTTCGATCAAATTTGGCCAGAATTAGCTGGATAATTCACGGAATGCAAAACAGGGAAACACGGGTTGGACACGGGATTGGAGAAGATTTGAGCGTGTTCTGCTCATGCATGAGGGCTCTACCAACATTGTGGGTCATGTGTAAACATTTCTAGAGTGACCAGGATGGAAATCTACGCGTGAGAAGCTAAATCAGGGAAGAAAATATTCCCAGAATATTTTTTTCATCAAACCGAGTTAAGAGAGAATTATCTCGAGTTATAGCGAGACTTCTTGATCCTGCGAAGTATATATAGAGTGCTGGGGACTCATAGAAGAGGGGATGGAGAGTTAGGGGTGAGAACAGAGTATAGAAATTAGAGTTGTAGAGAGTTGTTGCTGCTGCCATTAGAGAAGAACACGAAGAACAATAGACTGCAAGTAGCAGTCGTTTTCTAGTGTCTTAAAACCGTTTCGTTTTCTTCTAGAAAAAGACTGTTGCTTCTGCGACTGTTTTGTGCTATAATTTTGTAACAGCTTCTTTGCAACATTTGTAACACCCGTAGACCATTGCAAATCTCTGTTTTATCTTATTTCTCCAATAAAAACACCATTTGAGCTATGAGTTATCTTTTTGAGTGTGTTTTCACCATGTGGAGCTAGAACCCTTCACTGGGACGACGGAGGAAGCTGTATTTCATCCTTGGGGTAATTTAATAAATTCCTTATTTACTTTTTGCATAAATTTTAAATGATTTATGATTTCTATTCATCATTTGTTATCTTGTTAGATAGTGTATGCTTAGTCTTAGATGCTTTAGATACACTATGCTTGTAATTTACAATTGATGTTTTACGAAATATACTTTGGCAAAGAATAGAGTTATTTTTTCTTTTGCTTTGTGCTATAAATGTCTAGGATTAATTTATGAACCCCATGAACATGAAAACCAGTGGAATCCCGAGTCTCGGTCTCTCTTCATCCTGTGACAAATTTTGTATATATATTTTTCCTTATTTTCTTTATTAAATCTTAAAACAAATTCTCAACAAATCTGAGTGAACGAATCATCTTACTACAACATCATAAAAAAACCACATCAACAGTTTGCGACATTCTCGCACCTCACAGACATTAATTTCTCAAACTCTCTAATTTTCGCAGGATTATCATATATTTCTCGTGATCTTAGCTGACGTCATTTATTTTATCATTTCCGAAATTGTTCTACGACGCTGTTGTATTGTGTCACTGATAATTTCGCTGAAACGTTGTCATTGTGAGATTCTGATCCTACAATAAAAGGCCAAATTTCTATAAAGTGATCCATATAAATTACCTTTTTACCTTGTGTGTGGGACTGTGAGTCGTGTTTATTCATTTTGCCAGTGTACAACTTATGACATTTTTATTTGATGGGAAAATTCATAGGATCACACGATATATTTTAGACCACAGGTAACTATTCATATTTTGGTCACAACGTTAATTTAGGACCATGAAATAGATAATGGGGGATTTTTTTTCACAAAATTGGTTAAAAAGACCAAGATCAACAATTCCTGGGTGAAAATGACATTTAGATTTTGATACTGTTTAAATTGACAAAAATGTAAAAATAGTAAGGATGTAAACAGTTTCATCCTACCCAATTTCAAATATTTTTTCTTATTTTTAATTTACATCAGGATGCATCCAGTTTCATCATTGCTATTTTTTAAGTTTAAGTCAGGATGAATCCAGTTTCATCCTTGCTATTTTTTTGGTGTCCATTTCACCCATACTAATTTTTACTCGTCCATTTGAACCATGTTTTAAAAATATTTGGACAAATGACCCATTTTCCGTTGTTTTTTCTTATGCAACAGGTTTAGGTTTGCTCTACAGATTTTATATCCAAAGAAATAGTTTGGCTTTGGCCCATGTACTGTGTTCACCGTTAGATTCCTTTCCATTTTTTTATTTTTTTTTGTATCTTCTCCTTCATAGAGATTTTCTATGCACTCTCATTGTGATTTTTTGAAATTTCAATGGAGATTTTGGGTGGAAGTTCAAGTGTGGTGATCAAGATTCAAGACTTTGGGCATATTACTCTCATCTTTTTATGAGAATATTTTCAGGAAGAAAAAACTCTATCAAAATGGTAGGATTATAATGTCAAAACCATTCTTTCAATCTTCAGATTGCTTGGTACTCTTATTGGTAGTTCGTTGCTTCTCTTCAAGGATTACTCTTTGTTAGTATATTTTAATTGTATTTCAATCTTTGATCTTGATGCTCTTGAAGTCCATGTAATCTCTATTTTATCATGAATGAAATTTTGGCAGTTGTTATTTCAACGCTGTAAAGAAGAATTTGACTTCCAATTTCAAGTTTTCTGAACGCGATTTAATGCGATGGAGGAGTAACCAGATGAAGCATGCTCTAGACTTCCTATTGGCCATTCCTATTGTTGGTTTAAATCAACAAATTGGTGCAAGGCAGTTCAGTGCGATATTATGTTATAGGATTGGAATTCCCTTGTTTGAGTTGGATAGTAAGTGCCCCTTCTGCAAGAGAGAGATGGATGTGTTTGGCGACCATGTTGTACACTGCACAAATGAAGTGGGGTTGAAGTTTCAGCATGACTTGGTGCGTGACACGATTGCGGACATGTGTTATATAGGGCTGGTGTTCCAACGCGGAAAGAGGTGGATTTGGGTTTTCTTCCGAATAATATGACACTTTTCTAAGGCCAACTGACATTCTTGTATACAATTGGGATAGTGGTCAGGATATTTGTTTGGACATGACGATTGTTTCGCACTTTGCTTGAAATAGTGGTCGTACTTTTAAGCAAGGTCAAGATATCAAGGAAGTCGTTATTCCTAAGAATACCAAGTATTTGCAAAAATGTACATTGCAAAGCTACGAGTATTGTGCTTTGCTTTTACTACTCTTGGTGAGCTTGGGGACGAAACGACAAATTTTACTAAACGTCTTTGCAATTACATGGCTAGCCATGATGCTGATGTGCGAGTTAGAGATTTTCTTTTTCATAGGTTAAGTGTGGTAGTACAAAAAGGAGTTGGAGCCCAGCTTGTTGCTCGACTTCCGACTAGTTTATTGTTTGATGAGAATCCTTTGGAAGAAAAAAAAAGGTTTCTTCCCCCTTTGTAGATGGTAACTATTGGGTTAATTATATGGGGAAGGTTTTGAGTACTTAGTAATTTATGGGTCACGAGGCACATTTTAAGTCACGTTATTCATAACGCAATGGGACTGTGATGGTATATTTCAATCACATTGCAAAAAGTAGGTTTTGTCGATTTGGGGTTGCTAATTTTATTCTCATATAGGATAAACTAACAAAGCTCGATTTTGAAGAACCCGATCGATCCGAGATATTGTTTGTATTGCCAAATATTCTTGTTGGGGGTTACCCGGTTACTCAAATTTTACTAGCATCGATTATTAAAGTAAAATCAAATATTTTTTAGTTTTAAATATCAACAATCAGCCGTAATAGGTTGTTAAACGAATGTGAGTTATCAAGAATTAAATAAGTCTAAACAGAACCAACATTTTAAGGGGAAAATCAAACTAATTGTGGAAGTAGATTTTGTAGGTTCATTCGGTGGTCAAAAAAGTTTTTTTTTTGTCAACTTTATTTGTTTAAACATGTCGCTAGTGTAGAGGAACATAAAAGCAGAACCACGTATATCTTGTGTAGTTTGGTGTTTATCTTCTATATATCTTATTATTTCTCCATATTTGTTTCAAACCATCAAGTGTCCTTTGTGATTCTATGTTCCGTTGCGCTCGGGGTGCCAATTTTCCCAACAATTAGTATCAGAGTCCTTGGACGGGAGAGTGTGACTGGACCTGGTATTGAATGATAATTTATTAATTGGATGGAAAAATGTGTTTTGCAGATAATTTTTCAACCGGTTTTGAGAAAAATATGATTTTGTGATGTGATTTACAAATCAAAGAGGTTCAATTCGATAGAAACGTATGTTTTTCGTTTGGTTTTTATATGTAGTATGAGATGTATAATAAGACTGAATGAGGTGGAATACATATATAGTTCTTAAAGAGTGTGAGTAACCATACACTACAAATAATGGGTTGCGAATTTTGTAGAAAGTGTTAGAGCACTGCTCGGTCGAACTTTCAAGCGTTGTTGTCTCAAGCTTGTTTGTCAAGTTTAGGTGATCAAAACTATAAGTCTTGATTTCTAGTCTACTTATAGCTATGTCTCGGATTATGATAGAATGTGTAATTGAGATTTAGACTTAGCGGTGTTCATCGATTGAAGACGAAGATCTACTGAGGAGAGCTTGGAGGAACTTCATCAACAAAAGATATGTGGAGACTAAAACTTATCTATCACTCATAAGTCTATTCTATTCTATATATTATTGAGACTAAGTCATATAGCTATATAGACTTATACATTATACACATTTGATATTTCGAGCTGAGTTTAACTCGCTTATATCTTTCTCGAAATATGTATTGGAAAGTTTTTTACTTTAACTATGTTCATCATTATTCTTGATGAGTTTAGTTGGAAAAATTTTATTTGTTGGAAACTAAATAATGAGTCACAATATGATCATGTGAAAATTTTCCTTGAAATATCTTACATGATTTGTGTGAGACAGTCATTTGATGTAGACTCGGAATGTTTCGTATTGATCATTCGATCACTTGAAAATTACTTATAAGTTAATAGTTTGTGTGAGATAACCATTGTCGTCTTCTAAGGATGTTTCAATGATTGAAATGGGAATTTGAAACAATTAACCATTGTAGGATATAGCACACTATGCATCCCAGTATGCAAACTGTTTTAGTATTGATTCAGGTACGGGAACCAAGTATGCATACCAGTATGCGAACGGTTTTAACTTTAAATTCCGGGAACCAAGTTTGCATACCCGTTTGTGAAGGGTTTCACCTGAGTTCGGTCCGGAACGACAGTATGCGTACCTGTTTGCGAACTGTCGTACACACCCAAAAGAGTCATCCGCGGCTCAGATACCAAGTTTACAGCACCCCCTCGACCACCGCTGACGATATTACCCACCATTTAGACAACCCACAGGTAAGTGGTTTTCTTGCTGGGGATTTTTAGGTCCCAAAAGGCCTCGTCAACATGGAGAATCCGAGATACACCTTATTAGACCGAGCTCTAGACGCTTCCTAAACGATATGTGACTATTTCACTATTATACAATAAGTTTTTCATTGTTTGAATTTATATAATTCGATATTTATCAAGTACCAGCTTGAACTCAAATTTTATTCTTTATAATATTCATCATAATACTAAACTCATTAGATATAATGGTAGAAAATATGAATAAATAGGATAGTCAGTCTCCATATACCTTTGTTAATGAAGTTTACGTAGATGTCTTTGTTTTTCTTCAGGGTAGATTGGTGAATTCTCTAATACTCAACTACCGTTCTTTATTCCTAGTCCAAAAAGCTTGACATACCAAAACTTGTGAGTTTGACCGAGCGGTGTTCTAACATAAAGCATACCATAGCAATCAAATTATAATCAATAATTCATTACAAAGATGGATAGCTATATATGTATATATACAAATTTACAAATTACACTCGGCAGATCCAGATTTCACATACTTAAAACCAATGAGCTCAAAGCAAATGTCACACTATGATTAGCCAAGAAGAGAAAGAAGATTGAATCTTCGTCAACAACAAATTTTTTGCTAGTGCACTTCCTTGTTGATTCCATTAAAGATAAATGCCTGGTAAGATCTAAATACACAATCCATACCAATCGCTTATCTTGAATGCATTGGTAAATAAGATACCGACGATGATAGTTCAATCTTGTTCCTTTTCTTAATTTGATCATAGTGGAAGATTCTATTAGAATAATTTTCCAAGTGTTTAAACTATGTAGAACCCTTAAACGCTAAACAATCTACGCAAATTCAAAATAATATCGTTATAATCAACTAATAGAATTACAAATGTCGACCGATTATAAACTTTACAAAGAAGAATTGACAGTTAATTTACATATTCCAGCTGAATAAAGGTAGTTGTGACGTGTAATCAACAGAAAAAGCTCAAGCAACACTAAAAGTAGAAGTGAAATGTAATCGGTAAAAAAGCTTCAAACAATGGTCGATTGTAGCCTAAAAACCATCTAAAAAATCGGGCAAATATTTTAATAAGAATCGGTCGATATGAACTCTCAAATCGACCGTGTTACAGAATAAATATGTATTTTCTTTACCACAAATCGGTCGATATAAATATTCATAGTCAGTCAAACATGCAAGTGTGTTTATTTTTTGCTGACTCAGCGTCTGAATCTGGCACGACCCCTAACTCAGCTCGAGTCAGATCGTCTTTTATATATTTTGAGTAATCTAACTCGTAATCTGAGTCAGACCTAACCCCTGACTCGGATCCATTTGAGTCAGGAAAGGATCAAGCCACTGACTTACATATTTTTGAGTCAGATCTGACTCAAAAATAAACATATCAAGCCAGATCCAGATGAGTCATGTGATATCATTCAGATCCAGACGAGTCAGATTCAGACAACTCAGATGAGTCGGGGGAAAAAAAAACGAGGTGTAAAAATCACTAGTTTGTACTCCCTCCGTTCCTTTTTAATAGGTTGGTTTTGTTTTTAGATAAATTTAAGGAAATTAAGAGAACTAATCATTGAAAGTGGTCCTCATGACACTTGTCAATAAAAGAAGTGAAGTGAAATGGTCCCCATGACACTTGTCAGGAAAAGAAGTAAAGTGAAATGGTCCACATGACACTTGTCATCAAAAGAAGTTAAGAGAAAAGTGGTCCCAGAAAATTAAAGTAACATTTAACTTTCCCAATTAGAAAACCAGCCTATGTTTGGTGTACCGAAAAGATGCACCATGATGTGCACCGTAATTTTGGTGTGAGAGAAAATAAGGTGGTGGACCCCACCTTTTACCCCACTCCCTGCAAATCTCACCCAAGGCTGTCCTAAAAGCCCTTAGATTTCTTCACGGTGCAGATTGCAGGACACACCTTCGGTGTGTGTATCATCGCTGGTAGTTTGTAGTGTCTGTGAGTCATTGAGACAAGAATGGTTACGACTCAAGGTTCAAGCCCAATAAACTACCCAGCTTCATATTCCAGGCACTTCTGCCAACAAAACAAAAATAGGCAATTTCTCTCTCTCAGACCTAGGTTGAAATCTCAGATTGGGGTTTCATTAACTAACAGAGTTCAACTAACCCTTTCTTCTTCTTCTTCTTCACTTGAAGTGAATCCAAACAATGTTGTTATCATCATCAACACTAATCGAATACAAAAACCTCGCATTTCAAATCGGATTATCAATCCTTCTAACTCTAATCCTCACATTAAGTTGTAATCAGCTAGGCATCCTTATTTTTACGAATCTAGTAATCTGAATCCCGACCCTATGAATAGTGTTACCGAATGAACTCAAAGTTTGATTTTTTGGTACTCAAATGTGTTTCTTTGAATTTTCCACTTTGAACTGTTTGGTTGCTTCTTTTTTTTTTCTCCCAAGAGTCTTATCGGGCATGAGTTAATAAATATTGGCTATATCTTTACCATACACGATTAGATGTAGCCTGTAACTATAGTTTATCGCCTTATCAGCGATATAATAGGAATTGGCCACTGATTAGAACCTGGATGGGGTTCTAATTGAGGAGGCGCAAACAGACCAAAATAAGAATACAACAGATTAAGCTTTCAATGACCAAAAACCAATACCCTAACTCGACAGACACTACTAATGTCGCGTCAACTCTGACTAGTCTCCTTGGTGACGTTGCTGTTGTGGCCAATTCCTGTCACGATATTGCAACGATGAACGGTTGAAGTTGTGATCTTTTTCCCCTTAAGTTAGGAGTAGGTGGACAAAATTGGACTCTATGAGATAGTGAGTTGTTCTTATGAAGGATTCTCTTGTAGACTCTGCTCATTTCCTGAAACTTCCACGCAATTATACATCCCATCTTTGGAATTTTTGGATGAGAACAATTTCTGAAAACCATTATATTGCGCGACAAATATATAGAACTGCATCAGAGGCAAGTGAAACAACAATAAGTAACTCGTTGCAGTTTATATCAATAAGTTTTGGGAGGGATTTTTAACAAACTGCCACACTTGTAAATCCCGATTCAAGAAAATGCCACCGTTTTTTTCAGAGTTTATTAAATGCCACACATTTGACCTTTCTCATCCAATTTTTTTGAGAAAACGGTTATCTGTCGTTAGTGCCTACATGGCAGTAAATCGGTCATAGTAAAAGACATTTAAGTCCCCAAATCATCTAAAGTGCGTGTACTTACTGCTACAATTTCGGGATCGACCACAACGTACTCTACCAAGGGAATTCGAAAGGTCCAGTTTCGGTTACTATGAAATTGTTTCTTGTGACGGGGTTGCTTCTTTGTTTGATTGCTATTATTAAAGCCAGGTCTTGGAAGAAAGCAAGGGAATCTCGTTCACGGGGTTTAGTGCAGAGATTCAGATTTTGGGTAGGATTAGACATCGCAATATCGTGAGGTTATTAGGATTTTGTTCCAACCATGAAACCAATCTTTTGGTTTATGAGTACATGCCTAATGGAAGTTTAGGTGAAGTTCTTCATGGAGAAAAAGGAGGTGATTTGCATTGGGATACTAGGTATAAAATTGCAGTTGAAGCTGCAAGAGGGTTGTGTTATCTGCACCATGACTGTTCTCCTCCGATTCTTCACCGGGATGTGAAATCGAACAATATTCTTCTAGATTCCAACTTTGATGCTCGAGTCGCTGATTTTGGACTTGCTAAATTTCTTCAAGATTCTGGTACTTCTGAATACATGTCTGCTATTGCCGGCTCTTATGGGTATATTGCACCAGGTAAGATTAATGAATTCAATACATGCAT
The DNA here is from genome assembly GCF_003573695.1 of Papaver somniferum. Lineage (NCBI taxonomy): Eukaryota > Viridiplantae > Streptophyta > Magnoliopsida > Ranunculales > Papaveraceae > Papaver > Papaver somniferum. The sequence goes on along the minus strand of NC_039361.1, from coordinate 19,518,594 downwards.
TTTGTAGATTTGTTAGTAGATGGGTCTTGAGATTTCAAACATCATACTTGTGCAGGGTCTATAATTCTGAAAATGAGATTTCTATTTTATCATATTTTGGTATTTAGAACTACTGAGTGGTAGAAAACCAGTTGGTGATTTTGGAGATGGATTTGGTATTGTTCATTGGGATACGACAGATTCAAAATCATCAGGAGTTTTGAAGATTCTTGATCCAAGACTTCCTTAGCAGAGAAGAAATCTTCTCACGATGTGGCGAAGAAATTAAAGAGAAGGTCGTCGCAGAAATGGCTGATTTGACAGACAGAGAGTAGTGATAACAAAAGCGGTGGCAAGTTTCAGCGAGAAAGTACAAGATATGTCGTTGAATGATTCTGGTGGATTGACTTGATTATATAATAACGATTTATAGTGGTGAGTCATCTAAGTAAGACTGATTCAAATCGACCTAATAGTGTGAGTCATTGTCGAGTTTGGACCAACACGAATTCAAGGGTAGTTAGGTAATGTTGACACGTTGTATTGACTTTTTCAATAATTATAGACCGAGTTAGTGGGCCCTGGCAGAATATCTAACGGTTGTGGCATTTAATAAATTCTGAAAAAAACGGTGGCGTTTTCTTGAATCGGGATTTGCAAGTGTGGCAGTTTGTTAAAATCCCCATAAGTTTTCTGCTTGAGAACCTTTAAAATGTTTCCGGATATGAATTTATATGAAGGCATCTTTCTGATATTATGTTTGAATAATCCACAGGCACTATGAGCTCAAACTCTCAAAGCTAAGTACTTTCCTTACCATGATTTAAAGCAAGAACCCCCTCATCACTGCAGAAACTCTAGCTGGATATGGCAAAGCATCAAACATGGTCTTCAGATCATTTTTACTTATGTTGGGCACAAAAGTTAATATTTAGACATACAGCTGATACTTACATTGGAGACTCCACTACAAGCTTGGGATGATCTGCATCTACCAAGGGGTGACCCTGCTCATTGATCATAAGACTGCTTGATGGAACATACCACTGCTTAGGGATGTCTCCACACCACTAGAAGTTGCTTTCGTTTACACCATCCTCTGAAAATACATCAACCAGATAATCTTATTTCACTACAAGCTCCATTTATCAGCAACTTTGCAAGCAACACCAGCCTAACCCAATGCCAACTAATTTTATAACATCCTTTTGGCTCAAGTTTTGGGAGCTTAAAGTCCCCCTACGAGCTTCAGACAACTCTCTGGAAAGTTCTGCTAAACATTCTTCCAGTTAAGACCAAGCTATTCCGTACAACTATCATCTCTCAGACCTGTGTTTTGTGTAACTCTCAGCATCCATTTGATCTGGATCATCTTTTTCTGCAGCGGAGCTGTGTAAAAGGTTTCTGGAATGCTAGTCCTTCTTGGAGCATCCCTCTCATCAACATATGCAATCTTTGGCATCTGGCAGAGGCTATGCAGTGGGTTCCTCAGCAGGGGTGGACTTGTGTTGTCTTTGAAACTGATAATACAGATACTAAGTAGCCATCATTGTCAACATCTCAATCCCACTTGTGGCAGAGACTCGTGGATTCCTTCTGGCGCTGGAGCTAGCCCACCGAGTCGAAGCCCACAACATCATTGTAGAAGGAGACTGTCAACAAGTTTGCTTCATACTGCAGGAAAAACAAAGAGCATGCCTTGGAGAATCACTCACCTTATTAACGAAATTGGCGCAAAGGCCCTTGAACTCAGTAGAGTTCTCTTTTGTTCCGGAACGAGCCAACACTCTGGCTCATGATCTAGCATATTATGCTAAAGGGCATAATGTCCAAGCTTAGTGGACTGCTAGCTGCTGAAGTCCCTTCTTTTTACCCCGGAGCATGACTGCTTCAGTTTTTGTTTTTCTGTTTCTTTGCTTTTTGTTTTAGTTCCCTTGGTTTTGTGTTTTTCTGCTCCAAGCAGAGTCCAAAAAGATAAACATGCAATGGCGACAAGTTAAATGACATTACATAATAAACAAACTGTATGAAAGTAGTGCCAATACGGCACAAGTTATGCCTGGTGATGGGAAATTTGCGAAAAAAAGCTTCGTCTATGAACCATTTTTTTTTACTATGTAAAAATAAAACCCATCAAATTTTAGGGAATTTTTAGTTTATTCTTGTCATTGACCCATAATGCTCCCTGCGATGCGAAAAATCACTATCCAAATAAGAAGACTGACTGCTACAGAAATCGGAAGCATGTTGAGCTATGAAAATGACAGGGCCTATCACCATCAAATTCTGGAAACCGTTTTACACTGCATAAAAGACTGACAGCATTGTGAAATTATGCCCACTAATCTAATGAACATCTTCCTTCCACGTATAAAAAGTTTTAACATCAGAGCAACAATACTAATATTAATATAGGTCTCTCTGAAAATTTAAGCGAGCTGTATGAAAATAGTGTCATTACACTGCATCACAAGTTATGTCCGGTGATCATTCAGAATTACATAATGATGAGAAATTTGGGACAACAGCAATCCGGCTTCACTTTTTTCAACTGTCTTATTCATCCGACAGACATCGGTTTCATTTGCCAAGGCACTAAGGCATCCAACATCGCTTTCATTTCTTTTTTGCTAGGAAACTTCAGTTTCAGTCACTGAGACAGACACTAAGGCATCCAACATCACTTTCATTTCATTAAGACACTAATACATCCAACTTACCTCTTTTCACATGGTCCCACGACGACTGATCCATTGACTAACATTGTTTCCATCTATAAAAGCCCTGCAAAATCAATCAGAACTGATCATAAAAAAACCACAGCTAGTAAGAAAACAACAAAATTCTTATCAGCAGGCATGGGTAAACCAATTCCTTTAGTATATGGGCGACGTACTTCAAGAAGCCGATCACACTACTACTACTTCCTTGAAAGCCGCCGTCCACAATATGTTGAACCCCGGCAACAACATCAGTGGACATGTGGTGGTGGTGCAATTGAGAAATTTGGAATACCATTAATGATAGATTTGATGGTTTTAAAATATCAACAAGGCACCAATGGTAGTCCATTTGAGAATCATCCACGGCTCATGCCACTCTCAGTTCTCATCCTACTTATTCTACCCTTCTTACCCGTCACAATGAAATTCACTCGGTTGATATCGTTGTCTTTTGTTGTAGCCACCATAACTTCAATCTGCCTTCCTCACTCCTGCTTCTGGATTTCTTATCCTATCTGCGCTATTCTCAGCTATTACAACTGGTACTTGTTGTCATCAACAGTGCCATCATGGTGGTCACCTTTCCGCGAGTCGATTATTAGAATTCAAGCCATAACCCTCTCTATATACGGGTATGGTACAAGAAGCATTCGGGCAGAAGCTACAAACAGCAACAACGTCAACAACAACAGGTTGCCCGTTTAGTAATACAAATTAGCAAGATCTTGCCATTTATAGTTATAATTGTACCACTGGATTAGACCGCGTGTTTGGTTTATTTTAGTATCATTAAATTGAATAAAGGCAATTTCTTAGCCGACTCTTTGTCTTGGCATGGTTTATGACTTAATGTAAGTTGCCGGGTCACTCCGATCCGGGAATCCAAAATCGAATCCTTCCATTTCTTCCTTAAACGTGTCTTCACAAAAAATCTGTAAAATCAACTACAACGATAAGTCAGTTGTTAATCACAGTTCACTCTGCTACGTAGACCATGCACACTTGTTCTCTCGTGTGATGTGACTCTCTTGTTGCAACAGACAGGTGTAATTTTTTGTTATTGTTGGTAACCGGTCGAAGCTGTTACAGGTTCTTGTCGGCTAAATTGCATTTATTGGCTCATTCTGCGAAAGTGAAATTTGATGTTTCTGTTTTCTTTAGAGATTGTGATAAACTTCTAGCCATACCTCTGTAGTTTCCACTGAGAGAGATCGTGTTACTTGTGGAAGTTGAACTAAAGTCACAAATATTCATGTACACAGCTAACAAAAAAAATAAATACATCTAATCTCTAAAAATTCAGTACCAGCAAGAGCCATTGCACGATGAAAGCCTCATTCAGCCGACTGATCAGAATTGACCCAATCCAGATTAAGCCTTCCAACTATTGCAGAAAGACCTTATTCACATATCTTGGAGGAAGATCTGTATTGTAAATAGCATCAATTTCCTGTAACAAGTAGAAGAGAACAACAAAACTTCAATAACTAGTCTTGTCCGAAACACCTCACAAATGAATCTATCTTGTTCAAAATATTTCACATTTAACAAACTTCTAAAGTACACACATATAGTTACCTTCATAAAACCCTAATACTAACTTGAAACTAACGCATACATAAGCTTATGCGATATATGTCCACCATCTTGTGATTTTTGTCACATGTTCACAACAATGTACACCTGTATTAAAAAGTGCACAACAATGTACACTTGTATTACAGGTGCGCTATCATGTACACATGTTATTTCTATCACATGTGTACAACAATGTACACTTACATTGTAAGTGTACTAATATGTACACATGTAGTTTCTGTCATAATAGTAAGTGACTCATAGCATCACTGATTCGACATCTAAGAAATGAAAAAAGATTGTTCACTAAAATTTGATTAAGAGTCCTACAGTGGACTATTATGCACACATGCAATTTCTGTCACATGTGTACTACAATATACACTTATGTAATAGGTGTACAAATATGTACACATCTAATTTCTGTCATAACCAACAAGAAGTGACTCTTCAATAGTTGAGCTTAATAACACCACTATATTTTCTAATTCATAATTCTAGACTAAAAGACTAAAAACTTTGATATAATATTAAGATCAACATGGGGACTTAGTCACAAGAAGAGTTATCTAATTCAAAAAATTTCTAAATCCAAATAAAATACATGAGTACAATAAAGTACACATTAAGAATTACCGGAGAATCCAAATAAAATCATCTTGTATCATCTCATATCCGTTATTTTATTAGTCCGAATAGAATCCAAATAAAATCTTTATCAACCCATAGCAAAATCATATATCAAGTAATTAAACCCAATGCAGTAAATTCAACAAAACTAGAGAGTGGGTTGAAAAGACAAACCAATTGGTCATCCTCGTCCTCATTAGGTTCAAAATCATATATTGTGGAATTCTTTATCCATGTCGTCTTATACATCATCCATTTCATAATCATCATCCGTAAGATTTCGGTGTATACTGTCAAAATGAAAATGTACCTATGCTGCCAGATTTGTACATACCTCTGGCAACTTGTTGAAGATTCCTAAACTGACTGTGTTTTAAAATATAGTTACGGAAGGAATAATAGGAAATTACAAGTGATTATACAGTGGCGCTCTCTGCAAATATCCAACTAAATAACAAATATAGAGTCGGTATAACTACCGAATATAGTTCATATAACTACCGAATATAGAGTCGTCCCAAAATGAGATTTTGCCAAAATCCTCTATTTTTTGAATTTTGATTGAGTCTATAATCGGTAGTAAATGAAGTTATCCGGACTTCCGATTATACAGTGGCTCTTTTTGCTGAAATCCTACCATAATCGGTAGTCAAGATAGTTCATATAACTACCGAATATAGAGTAGCCCCGAAAATGAGATTTTGCAAAAATCCTCTATTTTTTTTAATTTGGTTGAGCCTATAATCGGTAGTCAAAATAGTTCATATAACTACCGAATATAGAGTTGTCCCAAAAATGAGATTTTACAATCGCTAGATAAAAAAAAGCTAAACTACCGATTATGAAGGGACATATAAGTATTTTCAACCTATTTTGTCTTATTATGTCGCCCCTAATTCTTTCAGGGTCGCCCTTAAAGACGCCAGGTTGAGTATCTGCATTTTTATTTATTTTTTGAAGCATGTATGCTTTGTTAATTAGGATTCATTAGTTGCAACTTCAATTTCTAAGTCATTTCCTTTGGCAGTGACTAAATGCAACCCATAGTTGGTCCGGATACAAACCACAGCTAACCACCTAAATCTAAAGACTTAAATACCTAGACAAATAAAACTTCCACGTTGAACGGTGAAGAAACCCTCGCTTCCTATTGGCCGAAATAAGTCTTTTTTGAGTTTTGTGAAACGAGCGTTTTGGTGAGGACATTTGCCATCATATGATGGGTTTAAAAAGAATAGGAAAAAAATTAAAAAAAAAATCAATATTTATGTGAGGACACTTGACAACGTATGATTGGTTTAAAAATAACGCGCGATTGGGGATATGGAAACTAATTGGGGGATATGAGTTACTTCCCCCAACCAAAGGTGTCTGCTAAGGGGTGTTTTTTGGGGCGAAAATATTAAAACACCCTTAGATTAATTAAAAAACATTATGAAAAGACTGTTATTCCCTTTCTACTAAAATTTAAAATCTAAAAACCAAATCATTTATCCCCATTTCTCTATCAGTTCCGGCACACTCGGTTAGGGTTAGGTTTCGAAAAAAAAAACTTCTTCATCGTTCTTCATCCGTTCTTAATCGACAATTAATCGTTAATTCAAAATTTTCTTCGTCGATTAAAACCAACCCATAAGAATGCCTCCACGAAATAAAGCAGATGCCCAATCGAAATCAAAATCGATTGCTCAACAAAAACAAGAAAAGAGGATTGCTTTGGTTGCTCAAGAGAAAGAACACGAAGAACAAGAGTTATCGAATGATCAACTACTCAGAAATATGACTTCTGTGAGAAGGTAAGTCATTTAAAACCGTTTAATTAGTGTTTCGATCGATTTGTAGCTATGGTTTTAGGTCAAAATCGCGAAACCCTAACTGAAACAGTTGAGTTTCAGTATTTCCGGCATTTAATTTAGTATGAATACCACACCGGAACAACGTAACGGCATTCAATTTAGGATGAAGACCACACCGGAACTGTGTTTCGGCAATCGATTTAGGATGAAGACCACTCCGGAACCCTGTTACAGCATTAAAATTAGGTTGAATACCATGCCGGTATTGAGCTTCTAATAAACATAGAACCCTATGATTTTGTTATTGGTACCGGCATACGTTTTAGGTTAGATTCCATACCGGAATTCTGTTACGGTATGAGTTTGAATTTTAAGTATGTGCCGGGAATGGTGTTTTGGTATACAGGAACTTCCTAAAGATTACCGGCATCCTCGTCAATAATTTGTCAATGCCGGTATTAGGTCCTGGCATGTGATGGTTTGAAATTACTATGTCGTGTTTTGGTCACGGAATGGTCGAAACTTTGTTTTTGTATGCCGGTAGTGCTGATTCTATGTCGTTATGTAGTGTATCTATGCCGGTATTAGAAATGAAAGTTAGTTTTCTTATATTTATTTCGTGCTTCTTTTGAAATAGCGCTAAAGGAAAGGAAGCTACTAAACGAAAAACTAAAGATGATGGCATTAAGAAAAGAAGGAAGGACGGTCTTGGAACTCCTCAATCTCTGCCTCCTAGAGGGAAATAACAAGGTCGCAACAAGCGTTTGGGGGTACCTACAAGAGATGAAGTTGGGGAGAGTGGAGGTAACCGTAGTAAACTCGCAATCCGTGACCCTACCGGAGCAGTTGAGGAGGAAGAGGAGCAAGATGATCAAGATGAAGAGGAAAGTGAGGAGGAAGATCATGAGATTGATACAAGTCAATTAGCAACCCAAAGCCAAGTAATAGTGGAACAAGTTGGTCAAGTCAACAACCGACACAAGGCAAGGGCACTTGGATACACTTCGTTATATTTGCAATAAACATATTCAATCTCTTTTCATATATATACTCGGTAAGAGACCAATAAACTTTCTCTCAATCCTTTAGAAATTCCAACCACCTTTTATGATTTTCGTCGTGTTCTTTGTCCACTCGCTCTTTAATCTTTCATCTTTCCTCTTCTTCTTCTTCGGGTGATAGTTTCTTCTTGCGAACATCTTCCTCTAGTTTAGCAACCATTCTCTTCTTAATATCCGCCTTAGAGGGTTCGAACAAAGCATGACAATGTTTTATCACATTTTGACCTATATGATATGTACATAGGAAATTTTGTGCATCCGGAAATACGTCGGATATAACATTCATTAGTGTGTCATCTTGATCGGTTATGATGACCCTCGGAAATTTATTTTCCGGGAACAATAATTTCAATTTTCATAATGCCCAATGATAATTGTGATCCCTCTCGTTTTCCATTAAACACCAAGTCAATGTGAATGATACCTTGTGCGATGTTTGCCCTACGATGTTGAACAACGGCATGTTGTATTTGTTTGTCTTGTAGGTGCAATCCATCATAAGAACACCACAACATGTATGAGCCAATTGTGAAAGCAAAGGATGTGCAATGAATATTTGAAGGGGCTTTTCGTCCGGCCCTATTTTAATGATACGCGTGTAGTTGTGATCCCAAACTATCTTCTCAAATTCTTTCATAACGGTCCTCCCTTCCCGTTCCACCCTTCTAATGGTTGCTTGTGCGCTATAAATTGTACTTAGGGAAGAAACGTTCCGATTACCCTTTTCCTTGAAGCCTCTGAGAATCACTCTTGGTTTAATACATGCTTTGGTCATTATCTTTACATCCTCGAATTCATGAGGTTTTAGCTTCGCAACTAGGGAGTGACCAACAAAATCTTTCGAATCCCGTTGGTTATGACGGCCAAACCACACCGTACAATCCCATTCCTTTTCTTTGTCTCTTAGATAGAATACAAGCTTAAAGGGGTAATTATCCTTCCTCGTACGAGTCTTGTATACCCTATTAGTCTTCTTTGGATATACATAACCCTTTCTCTTATGGCTATCCTTCTTCTTGTATTGCCCACTTCTCTCACAAACCATCTCAAAACAATTATCTGAACGTTGGGTATTCCTCACCAACACACACATGTTCTTAAGAGCCGTCTCTTTTTCCCAAGCAATTGATTCCTCTGGAAATTTTATTCCCTACATAAGGATAACAATGGGAGATTATAAGGTTAATTACAAGCAATCCCCACATAAAGTTCTAAAAACTAGGTGTTTGGTAACATACCGGGGGCATTTTATAGTATTCGGACGTATCCGGGCCAAGCTTGGAATTTTTTGGATCAATGTATGTCACAATATAAGGAATGAATGAAAAGAAATTTGAATTAGTTCCAAATAAAATTAAATTACTAGTACCCGGCATGCTCGACGACAGTACCGCCAAAACAATCAAAGCCGGAAACATGTGACGGCATTCTAGATTAATGTTCCGGCATTCCGGAATTGCACTTGAAAAAGATGAGTTAATTTTTAACAGTACCGGAATTGTATTTTCTTGAACATTAATGCCGGGATTCGCAATGCCGGCATGCTCGATATGTAAGGTTCCAAGCCGGAACCTTGTGTCGGCTTTGTCCGTAGTTTACAAACCACGCTGGTACATGGTGTCGGCGTGTTAGATAATTTAATTACTACGCCGGTATTTAAGTTCAAAAATCTTTAACTCCTGGATGTTTTTCTTGTGGTGCCGGCATAGTTAAGTTAGGAGTGAACCATGCCGGTTTGGATATTCCATGGAATATTCGGTGGTAGGTAAAAAGTTAATTGCGTGCCGGCATGGAATTGTTGGGTTGAAGACCACGCCGGCGATTGATTCAAAATGGGGGATAATTTATGCCGGGATGAAAATAGTATGAATACCGTGCCGGTTCTGTTGGTGCCGGCGTAATATTCATATTATGAGTATGCCGGCACCAAGCTTTTTCAGATAAAAAATGGCGGTTTCAAAAAAAAAAAAAATCAAATTTTCGACCTCTTGGCATCATTACCTGTGTGTTGGGGATGCTTGTATGTTGAACTTGTTTACTTTCTTGGGTTGGTTCTTCAAAAAACACTTCATACTCACGAAAATCATATTTCAAGGGTGTTGGTTCATCATATAAGTCCAATTGTGAGTTGTTATCATTAACCGAAGATTGAAGACATGCTTCTTGTTGTAGTTGAGCTAAAGATTCAGCAGCAACAATTCTCTCATCACAATCATCTTCCATTTTCACAAAAAAATTTCAACTCAAAAATATTTTTCCCTCCTTCTACTCTCACCTCACACAAATTCAAATAAAAATACACACTAATCTATCCCCCAAATACTTAACATTTTACTAATTATTATTAACCACTAAACCTGATTAGTGAGGGCTAGATTAGGAATTAAAAAAATAATTACATAAGGGGTGACCCAGATTTGATATTTGGATCCATTTTTTGTCATGTAGCTATATTCCCCAATTAGTTTTGATATCCCCCAATCGTGCGTTCTTTAAATATTACAAACTTAAAAGGAGAACCTAACTTACTGTGTATGGAATTTTATGGAAGTCCAAATTCAATTTGGAAATCGAGTAACTAATATTAGGACTGTTGTTTTCCAAACTAATATATAAAGGGGAAAAAATCATATATTTTCTGCGAAAATAAAAGGAAAAAATAAATTAACTTTACACATACTCTCCACCTATTTAATGTATTTCCCCCACCACACCAATCAAAAAGTACATCGCCACAGGGCGGGGCAAAGCCCCGCGCTCACCAAATCAAAAATGCATCGCCCCGCGCATGCTATATCAAAAATGCATTGCCATGGGAAGTTAAAAGAAAATAAACAAATAAAATCTTCACATATTCTCCACCTATTTAATGTATTTGCCCCGCCACACCAAATAAAAAATACATTACCACGGGACGTGGCGAAGCCCGCACACACCAAATAAAAAATGCATCCCCCACGAAACTAGGCGAAGCCCCGCATATACCAAATAAAAAATGCATTGTCACGGGGCGGCGCGAAACCTTGCGCACACAAAATTAAAATAAAAAATATTCCTGGTGCGTACCATGGGAACAAATCTAATGTTTGTTAACTAATTTAACATGTGTAACTGTAACCAAAACCGTGTATATCTTTTTTACTGTAATGGCGTGTTTGGTTGACGAGAAGGGAATGTGATACATGGGAATAAGAATACAGGAATATAGTTCCCTTGGAATATGATTCCTTTAAGGGTCATTTACAAAATGGTCATACTTTTCGTAATTCAGTTACAAAATGATCCTACTTTTATAATTTGGTTACAAAATGATCATACTTTGGCCGACATAACAGTTTTGCAAAAAACGGGGTTAATTATCCCCAAAACACCCTCGTTCTTAACTCAGGAAAATGTTAACCGCAGTTAACCCATCGCTGACGTGGTGGCATCTCGCTGACATGGCAACAATTTTGTGTCCAGGACCTAGAAGACTGGCTCAGGATGACTAGTCTAATTGCCAAAGCCTGAGCCATTTGCGTTCGTCCTGCAACTTTCTTCCCTCTGCTCTATAGCCCTTCCATCTATCAGTAAAAAACACAAGCCAACCATACTGCATCTCACTAAAATAACATTTCCACCTCATAGCAACATCAAGCTTAGATGCATTAAGACTTCAACTCAGCTACAACCATCACCACTGCAATTCAGACCTTGTTATTGTCCTCAACAGCAACACATCATCCATTTCTACATACAAGCACCAGCTTCATCTCAATACTTGCAATGCTTTTAGCTTCAATAACTATTCCCATCTGTTTCAGACATCACCAGTACAACGAACTTCAATCACCAACAAAATCAAATCAATTCCAGAACACATTCAAGTTGCTTCACCTTCAGCTGTATGTATTGTAACTCCATCTCTATCACCAGACCCGTAAACCACAGTATAACACAACCACCAGCAAACCCATCCACTTGCACATTGGAGTCTGCCCAAGCCAACTCCATAATCTCCTTCCTTGCAGTTTCAGTTCCTACTCATTCTCAAACCACAACATTAGAGCCATCTAAAACTGCACACATCCATTGCAGTAACAACTTCTTCTTACACCATTCAGCTTCAATCCCGTTCACAGAAACATCACCTCTAACTCATTCCACCAACATAAACACCTTCTTCATATTTCAGTCTGAGCTCAAATAAGCCCATCTGGATAAATCGAGCATATCTCAGATCCATCAACAAACCCCTTTTCATCAATTCCTGCAAAGCATTCAAATTCCTCCAATCCACCAACAACAACAAATTAGGAAAAATTTACTACCAACATCATCTCTTCTCTGCAAACCCTAACTAGGTTCTTCACATATTTCCTGTACATACACATAACAAAATACAATACACAATCAATGAGTAACACAACCATCAACATTACATGACAGATTTTAATCTTCAATTTTCCCTAATTAGGGTTTATGAAAAAAATCCCAAAAATCGTTAAATTAAGGTTTCTGAGAATAATAGGAAATTCACAATATGGGTTTGTGGTTACCAACCTCGTTATGTTTGCGAATATTGTATTAATCTCTTTTAATAAAACCACCATATTCAACAACCATCTACTAGATTTTCCTCCAAAATCATCACAAAAACACCATACGAGGATTAACAAACTATACACAAGAACTATATGATCTTTCCACTATCTGTTTGCGATTTCTGTCACTCGAAATCTCTCTATCCTCTGTGAATCGCCATTTTTGCAGAGCTTTGATAATGAAAATGGAAAGAGAGAAGCGGGAGAAAAAAAATGAAAAGGAAATAAAACCCTAAAGTGTTATAAACCCGATTTAGTTCTGACAAATCACATCCGTCTAAACGATCCTAGAGATGTACGTAAAACGATCTACGGGTACAGATCTATTATACTTAGGTTTAATTTTTTTGTTCCTGACCGTCTAATCGATCCTAGAGATTAATATTAAAAATATCTACAGTTAAAGATCTAGTGTAGTTAGGTTAGGGGCAGAAATGGAAATTCACTACCTGATTTAACTCTGATTTGGAGGGATCTACCGACTTAACCCTTCAACTGGCGGAAGTGTGACTGATTTGTTAATGGTTTGTAACTGTATGACCATTTTGTAAATCGGATCCCAATTGTAGGACCGTTTTGTAGATTTCCCTTCCTTTAATCTTGTTTGGTTTGGTCAGGATTAGGATCAAAAGATAAGGGAATAGTTACCAAAATAAAAAAATATTGAAGGAAAATCAATTCCCAACCAACGGGAATCCTAAACCTACCTTCTAGGTGGGTTTTCTAGTCCCTATATTTGGGAAACCTAAAAGGAAAGGAATAGAATTCCTGCAGTTATTACACATCTCAAACAAGGATGTGGAATTATATTCTCGGAAATACGATTCTATACCCACGAAACAAACACGATATAAGTTTTTCTCCATCGTCTATCCGTATTTCTCCTTCAAACTTTTTTTTTCTCCTGTCAATAAACGATCGATATTAGAACAAAAAAATCAACAACCTTTCAATAATGGGATAACAAAACAAAGAAACAAGAAAAGTTTATCTTCCCCACTATCAAACTCCCTCTCACTAAAGGACGTTTTTAATCATGGTTGGAGTTCATATCATAAATATTTGTCCCTAGCAGTCTAGCACACAAGTGGCTAATTGGAATAAGTTGTATATTTTGACATATCTGTCTAGCATTATGAACATTATTGTTTAATGCTAAATCACGATATTTAAAATCGAAATTTCTAAGAATTTTATCATAAAGATTGTTTCATTCTTACGATAGTCAATTTTAAACAACCCAATTTATTACCAGAAATGATAATTTTAATACCGTAAAAAGGAAGATACATAAAGATGATTATAAAGGTGGGTTTGATTATCCACACAAATTAGGTGTACATATTTTTGGATCTTTAATTGTAGGTTGTTTTTAACCAAAATGTGGGTACAAAATACCAACCACTCGTTTAGTATGCGAAGTAACTCCTTAAGTGATAAGCGAATACGATCGCATACAACATATTCAAGATGACGAACCAGATGACGTCACCTAATCACGAGTAAAGTGTGAAGATCTGTGCGACACTAAAGAAATCGTGCAGCAATGGTAAATCCCAATGCGACAGTGACGCACGTCAGATCCGAAATAAGGGACTTTATTAGTTGTCCTCCACTATGTAAACTCCTATATAAGGAGTCAAGCGCCTTTGTAAAAGGAGAGATCTTTTTAGAGAGCTTAGACAAGATATTAAGGAGAGAAAAAGATTATTTGCTTCCCAAGTTAGGGTTTTCTCATATCTTTGTACTTGTTCAAAGATTTTAATAAAAGTTATTGAGATTCATATGATGATTTCTTAGATTGTTCTATAGATTTTATTAAGGGTGTAGTTGTGAGATTTCTCGCAACTACATTTTGGCGCTAGAAATCATCTCGGAATGATGTATCCTGTTGGTGAATTTCTTTAAAAACAAGCATAAATTTATTCATAACTCTTCATCGCTTTATTAACAATCTCCGTGGTCGCAGTCGTATGCGTCAAAAATAATTTCACTTTCTTAATCTACTAAATATAAATATAGTATGTGGTAAGAAAGAGTTCGTTCCCACATAGAGGCTTTTGTTGTTATAAAATTTCAATTTCTTAGTAACCAAGGGGGAATTTTGTTTTAGCAAAGCAATAAAAGTAATTGAAAGCAATAAAATAATTTGAATAATCAATAAGGAGAAGATATTGGTCACGGGATAGTATCATTCACAAACATGTATTTTCATCAATGACTAGAATTGAAATTTTAATCTCTCATTTATTAAAAGTCCTAGGTTACCTTGATCGCATGAGTATCCCGTTTATTTCCCGATTTTATCACAAACAACATTAAAAGATGCTATTGTGAAATCTACCTAGAAAGCAACCTAAAGTGTAAAAGCACAATTAAGTTTAACTCCTTAAGAGCATTAAGTTCTATGAAATAAGACTAATCAATGCAAACAAATGTGTAAAAGCACTAATTCGTTTTAACAAAAGTTATGATTCATATGTGACTAGTAGGATATATCACTACAAGCACTACTCACATTTATGCTACTTGTAATCAGGAATTTATCAGTTTTTCGTATAATAAAACCTAATCTAGCAATAGATATGAAGACCAATCTAATTGATTCCGGACTCAATCAAACTAGCACCCAAATCATACAACAATATTAACAATGAAACATAAACAATAAAGTTGAGACAAAACTAATCCATTGATTTAAATATCATGCTTGAGAAATCAACTTTTATCCCATAACCAATAATAGTATTTAGCTACTCATAGCTTTTGAGTTCATCATAATCATAATCAAAAATAAATTGAAGAACATGAAAAATAAACGAAAGCAAACCCTAGTCGCGGCTATCTCCCCAAAGCTCCAAGAATACTACGTGATAAAAGAAAGTAGAAAACTTTTCTTTTTGTAGCTCTTCTTAGGTCAAGTCTTCAAAAGCCCATCACCAAGAAGTCCACCAAGCCCATGTGTGTGAAGAACCCATGTGGAAAATATGTCAAAAAAAATGTCGCCGGAACTGGTCGGAAATCGGCCGGAAATCATCTCAGGTTACCGGCAAAGTCCATCCGGTGACCGGTCAACGAGTCAAATCGTCCAGGTCAACTGAGTCAAATCGAGTCAGATTCACTGAGTCAGAACGAGTCAGCGTCTTACTCAGCTGGATGAGCTGAGTGGCCAAGGCCAAAGCCATTGCAATCTTGTACAGGCCATAACTTGTGTTGCACAATGATTGTGCATCACAGCTCCTTGGCCAGCCATCTTGCTGTGCATAATTTTGCAGCCATCTTGGCTCTTCCATTCTCACCATTTCAACAACATAATTAAGCCTAGTTCCAACTCTCAGCTACAATCTCGCGTAATCGATCACCATGTATTGTTCCTAACATTCATCTACACATACTTCATTTCAGTCCATTGTTCTGCACCACCGCTGCGACACTGTCATAGCATCAAAATCACTACCAACATCCCTGCAATCTCAGTTCCTTCCACTGCAGTGCCATTTCAGATGCAATTCACCAGTACCAGCACACTAGTACACTCTTGCCTGCAATGTAATCCCATTCTCTCAGCTGCAACATTACCAACTACTCAGCTGCCGCTTCTTCCTATCTGTGGCAACACCAACACACCACCAATTCCATCTTGAACTTGACTGAACCCAAATAGCTACATCAGCACCACTTTCTTCAGTCCACAAACTTGAACTGCAGATGCAACTCCACCAAAACCTTTGCCATTTCAGTCCATTCTCTGTCACTTCAAAACCACTTGCAGCACCAACATAGCAGCTAGAGCATCCACTCTGCTCAGACTCTCAACTGCAGTTTCACTTTCTGTCCCTCACACAACTCCATAATCTCTGCATTACTTAACATCAGCAGCCAAATCCAACACATACTCCCAGCAGCTCATTCTCATTGCCACCAACAAATTCAGCTTCATACACAGCTGCAATTTCACTGCCAACAGCAAACTGCAGCTCACCTGCAATTTCTCAATCCAGTTCAAACCCCAACAATCACAATTGCTTCAGTACACTGAGAACAACCACCAACAGACTTCATTCTTGCACCTGCAACATGCCTTCATCTATTCTGCAACTCAACTTCACAACTCAACAGCACAAACTCCATCTAAAGCTTCACTTTCAGCTGCAATACTCGTGGGCAGCAACTACCACTGCATTCTACAGAATCACCAGCTTTGTAGCTCAACCTCAAGGACTCAAACACCACCGCAGGTACAAGCTCAATTTCTCGTCGAAGCAGCATCAGGACTAACAACATTTTATCCATGAGTTCAGCTGCTACTTCAGCTGTAGCAACAACTTCCCATTCTCTGTTACTGCTTCACTTCTCAGTTCAGGTGCAACTGTAACTCCACGCAGCTCTCACATC
Organism: Papaver somniferum; assembly: GCF_003573695.1. Taxonomy (NCBI): domain Eukaryota; kingdom Viridiplantae; phylum Streptophyta; class Magnoliopsida; order Ranunculales; family Papaveraceae; genus Papaver; species Papaver somniferum. The sequence goes on along the minus strand of NC_039361.1, from coordinate 19,501,849 downwards.
AACTCCGTCCAAGTTCTTCAATATTGTCCCAGACTCACACTCAAGTCAAATCACCAGAAACCCTTGAATCTCTTCACTGCAACCCATTGATTTCTTCCAGCAGCTTCTCTTTATAACTCAGATTCATCACCAACACCAGATGCATCAGTTCATCACCAGAAACTGCATCCTTGCCTTCTTTCCATGACCACAGAAGCATCAAAATCAACAAATCCTTCTCTGTAACTCAAGAACTCAGCTTTTAATCTCCACAATCATCCATGAATCACAAAATCCAGTAGATCCCCTTTGTTGTTCTCAGATTTCTTGGCTTAACAGAACCCTAACTTTCTCTTCATCCTCAGCTTCAGTCGACAGCAGCAACACTTGTACCTTGATGTAAACTTGAATCTGAGACATAACCATGTTTCTAATTCATCTCAAAACCCCTTTCTCTTCGGATTCATTCTCGATTTCTCTCATATCTCAACTTCAGGTTCAAAATCACAAAACCCTAATCTCATCTTCTCAAACTCGGAATTTCTTTTTGTTCTTCATCCTCCCAGAAGAGCTTAAATTCACATCCTCATCTCCTTCCATTCGATCCAGATGCTTACCACTGCCACCAATTTCTCAGACAGCAGCCGCACCATTTTATCTCTCTGAATTTCAGGTGGAGTAAAAGAAAGCTAAGAAGAAATAAATCTTCTTTGAAAGTTAGCTTTTATGTAGGAAATGAAGATTGATATAGGCACCCCACTGACTTGGATAAGGGTTGCCCGGATTTCATTGGGCCTGTCAGTTATGGAAAACTGACAGTTCATTCTCCATCTCTTCCTTGCGCCACCTAGTCTGCTCCAAGAATGACTCGCTTGTGAATCAACCTTTTCGGCCTCTACGCTCCAAATGGATGTTGTTTCCTTCTTTTGCTCCAAACGACTCCACAGTACCTAAACACTCAAAAGTAAACATAAGAGATGCAATTCACAAGGATAATAGCAAATAAAGCATAAATACTAACTAGATACAAAATTAGGTGTTTTACAACATCTATCAAATTCCCCCACACTTAGACTTTGCTAGTCCTCGAGCAAATCAAACAAAATTTATTCTAAAGGATACAAACAACTCACGTGGGGGTTTACTAGAGATATACCCACAAAACCTACATTTCCAACTTACTAGTTCTTCGTAATGATAGCATCCAACGCGTTAAGAAGACATAGAGATTCTGCACACTAATCATAAGAAGTTAGACACATATATGAACACAATCTCATCCTTAAAAGTTGAGAGAGAAATAACCATCCCTTATCGAAAAAAATTCGGGTTCGGAGTGATCGAAAGTCTCGACTCTGCCTCACAAGAAAGGGTTTTATGATATTTCTCTCAATAATAAACAGCTTTTTATGGGTCACACATGTGTCGAGGTAGTAATGAAGAGAGAATCCTGCGACACGTTGAATGGTAGGAAGGCAAAAACCCTCCGAATCGTTTTGAAAACCCACATCTTTTATTCATTTTGAAAACCCTTTTTTCTGACGATCTCTAAGAAAGGAAATCAACCACTTAACGAAGGTGGGAATATGCTTACTTACCTCGTTATCCGTTTGGCGTGCAGTTAGCACCACTCTCACAGCATCCATAGAAACATCTTCGGTCTTCAATCGGTGTCTTCATCTTTGTCTTCAGTCTTCAACTCTTGATGATGAAATCTTGAACTTCGTAGAATCTTGACAATGTGATTCTTTCCTCTAATTCCTTGTTGCTTGAAACCTCATTATGGGTATTTCTTCTTCGATTGGCTTTATTGAATGAATACAAAACCAAAAACGAACTAAACAAACCAAATATGATGCAATGATTATTTTTTTTCCTTTTTTTTTTTTTGATTTAATGCAAGATAAAGTAAATACAAAATAAAAATAAACAAAATACGAAAACTAATGATGAACCTAATAAAAAATTTCTCTTGTCTTGTCTTTATTTTTTTTGGCAAGGGACCTAGCATAATGATGACTATGTCCCAAGTTTTTTTTTTTTTTTTGAGACAAGAGAAAATAATACAAATACAAAATAAAGATAAAAATAAAAATGAAAGTACAAAGGCCATGGTGTAAGTACTTTACCGCACGATTCTTCACAACTTGTATGTCTCAATATCACAAACTTCTTGAATTCTCATCTTAATAATCTTCATTCTTGTACAAAGTCTTCAACTTGTAAAATTTTTGTTCCTTGTCTTGTTGCTATACTTAAATCTGAAATATGCTCATTTCTGTATTGTTGCTTGTAAACCTTAAACGTCTTCAACTTTTCTTCGAATTTGTGATGCTCCTCTTGTTGATGATGATAGTGTTTCTACGGACATGTCGGTGTAGAGAGAGATAAAGTGGATGGTGCTAACTGCGAACAAGATTACAAGTGGTATGTAAGTTAGAAATTCGATGTTACCATTCATGATTGATAAAATAGCACTCAAGAGATCAAAATAGTGCTTCTATTGGTGGGAGGTTGGGTAGCTCACCATTTTACCCGGAGTTTACGTACGGTGACACACATTCTAAAAGCACAAATTTAGACAGGTACAAAGAATTGAAGGTCGGTGCCTCTCATGATGTAACATGGGTAATCTCCACTATAGGGGATCACAAATCTAATACCGAATTCAGTCTGCACCTCACTTGCGACTGGGATGGTTAAATCCAACTTTAACTCTCATACAAGTAAGAAACCCGATCATATTCTCTGTCATCTCTAAGTTCAGTCACTCTTATGAGAATATCGATGTAATCTTAGCGACATGTATACTATGTGACTCTAAACTAACCATGGATTTTTCTTATTCACTATTTTACACAAAAGTCGAAAAAAATTGAAAATTTTACAATGCAAATGCTTAACCACTCCCCCACACTTAAACTTTACATTGTCCTTAATGTAAATTGAGTCATCCAAAGTAAGTCAAGGTGGGAAATTCTAACATGATAATGAGAAGAAATCAGAACAAATAAATGCAAAACAAGACGAGAAAAACTAAAAACAAGAAAAGAAAATAAAAATAAGACAAGAAATACTCATCCTATGGGTTGCCTCCCATTTAGCGCTTGGTTTAAAGTCATCATCCCGACTTGCACGACGAATTCCCCATACACCAATAATCTGAAAAGTTGGGGATCCTTCCATGTAACCTGTTTTGCAAATAGTAACTTCACACAAACATTAGTATAATAAAGCAAAAGTGACGTTATAGCCCAATAGAAGTTCCCCCACACTTAGTCTTTTCTACACTTGGAAGTGTATAAAGACCATAAAAATCAGGAACTTAGTCATTCAGGTAGAGTAAAAGAAAGCTAAGAAGAAATAAATCTTCTCTGAAAGTTAGCTTTTATGTAGGAATGAAGATTGATATAGGAACCCCACTGACTTGGATAAGGGTTGCCTGGATTTCATTGGGCCTGTCAGTTATGGGAAACTGACAGTTCATTCTCCATCTCTTCCTTGCGCCACCTAGTCTGCTCCAAGAATGACTCGCTTGTGAATCAACCTTTTCGGCCTCTACGCTCCAAATGGATGTTGTTTCCTTCTTTTGCTCCAAACGACTCCACAGTACATAAACACTCAAAATTAAACATAAAAGATGCAATTCACAAGGATAATAGCAAAGAAAGCTTAAATACTAGATACAAAATTAGGTGTTTTACAACACCTATCACTCCGAAAATTTCAGAAGTTTAGATCTAAAAGATTCAACAAAAAGTTTTATCTCAGAAAGATAATTTTTAGTAGTAAAGTTTTCAATTCTGATATTCTCTTCTCTTAGAAAAACAAATGGTGGGACAAGCATCTACAGCAGAACAAGCGGTATCAACTAGAAGGAGCATAAGAATCGCTGGAAGAAGAAGAAGTGAAATTTTTGAATCATCAAGGATGGGAGAAAGGAACAATCGAAGAAAACAAGTTCAAACTCAGATCTAACGCGAAACGGTGGAGAACAACACTATTGACTATGATGACGTAAGAGTTCATACTACAAATACAAATTCAACAGAAGAAGACGAGCAGAGAACTGGAGATGTAGGACCAAGAATAGATAATGAAGAGAATATGACCATAAAAGATCTTCGACAAAGATTAATCGCAGAAACAAGGAGAAAAGAAGAAGTACGTGCGAATCTGACGCATTAGAACAATGAGTTAAGAGAAGAGAATATCAGATTACAAGAGCAAAGGACACGAAGTACAACGCGTACAAGCTCAAGATCTAGATTAAGCAGGAGCACGTCAAGACGTAGCAGATCCAGCCGCAGAGATGCCAGACAAGAGCAGCTTTTAGATAATAACATTGTTGAAAATAATCATGTAGGTGACAATATACAAGGACAGCGTGATGCTAATCGCGTAGAGAAACAACCAAATGATGATATATATGTACAACAAGGTGAAAACTACCGCATGAGAGAAGATCACAGAGCCAATCGACATGAGCAATAAGGTGAACGTTATCGCACGCATCATGACCAGGATGATGAAACTAATGAAGAACAGGGAAGAATGATATTACATGGAAGAGAAATATTAAGAAATCAATGTGACCGGGCAGATGAGGCTGAAAGATACAATGACGCACAAAACAATGCAAGGAATGAAAGAGAAAGGCGAAGGAGAATAAGAGAAGAAGCTGAAGAGCGAGAAGTACACGAAACAATGCGTCAAAACAGGCATGACAACCGAGTAAGACAAGCAAGGTTGAAAAGACCAATGCAGCAAGATACAGATCAAATCATGAACGAACAAATCTTAAGAGAATTATCAGAAGTAAGAGTGATGATGACAACGCGAAGAGATGGAGGTAGACGACAATTGGATGAAGCTATAGAAGAAGCGGGAAAAACACCATTCGCAAGAAACATCCAAATCGCAGGAATACCAACTAAATGCGTTCTACCAGTATTCACCAATATTTTCGATGGAACCACATGTGCAGTGCAACACATAAAAGCTTACAACATATCTTTATTGCAATGGGAAGATAATGACGCAGTTTTATGCAAATATTTTTCCTACCAGTCTAACGGGAGAAGCTTTGAAGTGGTTTGAAGGCCTATCCATTGGAACAATCAGATCATTAAATCATTTGCAGACTATATTCCTGGGAGCATACATCAGTAAAAATGTGGTACGTCCAGGAATAGAGAAGGTGTTTAGCTTGCGAAGAAGAACTAATGAGAGCTTGCGAAACTTAACCACGCGTTGGAGAACTATGTGTAGTGAAATGGCTGGAAGAGTAGAGGAGGAAAATCTCATACTATCTTTTATTAACGCACTCTTTCCAACAGACTTGTTGTATATGCAGATATTCAGGATCAAAGATACCATATCCATGACAGAGCTACGCGAGTACCAAGAAGAGTACATCGCTCTTGAAGAAAAGCAGAGAGAAATATAATCTTATCCAGTTGTGAATACAAATACAAAAGAGGGGAATGCAAGTCTACTTCCAAAGATAACAAACACAGTTGCAAGTACATCTCAAGGGAGTCAAGAAAAGATGATGATGGAAGATAACTAAAAGCTAGTAGCTATGGGAAGCATAGATCAAGAGATATACGAAAGAGAAGGTAAAGAGAGGCAATACAATAACAGTGCAGGCAATAACAAAGTTCAAAGACTTAATAACCAAGCGGAAGGTTATGGAGGACAAAAGAGATACCACAATCAAGGCCTATGAGGAAATAAAACAGTATGAGAGGAGATCAAGATGCCGCGCTTAAATACTGCAATAGACAAAATATGGGAGGCGGTAATCTTAATGGAAGATATACTAGAACCACCAAATATGGGTCATGAACCACCATTAGGAAGAAGAAGCAGATAATTTTGTGTTTATCATCGTTTTCATGGTCATACTACCAGCAACTGCAGAAATATACAGAAAATCATACTAAGGATGATAGAGCAGGTAAAATTAAATCATTTCCTAGTACAGAAACAGCAAAATTTACCACCACCACCAGAAGGGAATGCGTCAGGATTGGAAGCTGGAAAGCAAACATACTTGATTAAAGTGGGAGCGAAATCAAAGAATTTATATTGTATCTCTATAATACATTCATCTAAATGCATATAAGACTTTCAAGATAATGTCTTAAGTAGAGTTTACGCAAGAGACAATGATGGAAAAGAGATACTCAAACTCGCAAAGATATCACCATTGAAGGATTGGCAGAGGCAACCAATTTCATTTAACGTATAAGAAGTACTAAGAGGTGGAGAACTGCATGAGAGTCCATTATTGGTCAAACTGGAAATCAACCCAAAAGCAAAGAGGGATGAAGAAGAAGAGGATGACGCAGACACGTGGGCTATAAATAGGATACTAATAGATACGGGTAGTTCAGTTGATATATTGTTTTATCACACTTACAGACTATGGGCGGAAGAGATGATGAACTCATCCCATCAACTTACAAGATTTATGGTTTTAATGGATCTGCAAATAAGCCAGAAGGAGAGATAATGATGTGAATCCCACTTAAAAGCATAACAACAGAAATAGTATTCTGCGTAGTTGATGTAGAGTCTCCATATAATGCATTGATAGGCAGACCATGGTTACACAGTATCCTAGGAGTCGCCTCAACCTTCCATCAGTGCATCAAATTTCCCTTGCCTCAGGGTGTTGGAGTAATAAGAGGAGATCCAAACGAAGGAAAAACTTGTCATGATATAGATGTTGACAAATGTGAAGAACGCGCGAGTAAGCGAAGAAACTGGAAGAAAGAAATACAAGAAGGCAAACGTGGTGAGAGATTAATGGTTGATGTTTTGAACAAGAGTAGCGAAATCAACCAGACTTCTGTCAAGGCGATAACTTTGGCGCAAGAAAGTGCATATAACAAAACGCGTCAGAAAGAATGAATTCCAAATAGGAGAGATGATGTTGAGACGAGAACCACCATTCATGAAAAATGGAAAAGGAAAGTCAAAAGACGCATGGGTTGGATCATTCATCGTTAAGAAATCTATTGGTAATGGACTGTATGAATTGGTGGAAAATAATGAAGAAACACAAGTTGGAGAAATTTGGAATTGAGTATATTTGAAGAAGTATGGTCCATGTGGCAATAATAGCACGGCAGAAGAAATGGCAAATATGCGAACAAGTATATTCGAAAGTATATGCGAACTTAATAAAGCCCAAAAGACGTAAGAAGCAAGCAAGTCATCCAAGATGTAGAATTTTTGAAGAAGTAATTGCAATGTAAGCGAATAAAAGAAGAAAGAAGACGTCAGAGTTGTACTAATCAAGCATATGAATGAAAATGAAATATTCTTATTTATACACATCAAACATTACAGAAAGGAAAAAATAAGACCTTATAATAGACCTTAATAAAAAAAGGCATCAGAAGTAAAACCTCTAACAATGGAGGTTAGGCATCCAATTGTGGCGTGCACCCTAGTTCGCACAATAGCAAGAGGAAAAAATAAGACCTAACGCACGTCATAATTGGGGAAAACCCTGAGAAATTAGCATGACTCAGGTGAAAGCTACACCGACCCTGGAGACTGAATCATGGAGATTTGGGGTGAAATAAAAACCCATCTAGTAGAGCGACTTAGTCGAAAGACTAAGGTAAAAAGCTTTTTACTAAGGAGTGCAGAAAATCGATCAGGGCGCCGAGGTACACGGTTGAGTCAAGAGTGTTAGAGCACTGCTCGGTCAAAATCGCATGCGTTGCTATCTCAAGCATGTTTGTCAATGTTAGTGATCAAAACTATAAGTCTTGATTTCTAGTCTCTTATAGCTAAGTCTCGGACTAGGATAGTAAGTGTAGTTGAGCTCAAGGACTTCATGGAGATTCATCATACAAGTAGAAGATCTACTCAAGGAACCGGTGGAACTTCTCGACAAAAATATATGTGGAGACTTGAACTTATCTGTCACTCAAAAGTCTATCTATTTTATCTCCTACTCTTTGAGACAAAAGTCGTATGCTATATATATAGACTAGATCATACACATTTGGTATTTCAAGCCGAGTATACCTTGCCTATCTGTATCTCGAAATATGTGTTGGTAAGATTTTCACTTCGACCAAGTTTATCTTTACCTAGTGACGAAAGTCATGAATGTATCAATCACTTTGAAAATTGCTTTGACGAGAAATAGTGTAACAACTACATAACGTCCTCTAAGAATGTTTCAATGATTGGAATGAGAGTTTAGATTACATAACCAATGGATTCCTTGAACCGAAGTTTTCGAACTTTGTTGATCAAGAGAACCGTAAGTATGGCAAGTGCCAAGTCCGCGAACTCAGTCCGCGAACTGCCGAAGTTCTCAAACCCGAGAATTTCAGCTGGAGTTGACAAACTACTTGCGTGATCCAAGTCCGCGAACCCAGTCCTCGAACCGGCGTAGTTCTCGAACCCGAGAATTTCTGCTGGAGTTTGTAAACTCTATCCGGTGTCTTAAGTCCGCGAACCTAGTCTGCGAACTTGAGAAGGTTATATATCTAAAGATGATTTATGAACTTAATCTTAAAAGACTAAGGAATGCATTTGCAAACCGTGGATATTAAAGTTCATGAACCGATTCGAGTGAATGAAATCATTTTTGCTTCAATTGTGTCTTGTGTAGTTACATAAGATTTCATTGCAATTGAACAACTCTCTTAACTAGTTCATTTGAGTCAATTGAACTAGTTATGGTGAAGAAGAGCATGGTTGGTATGAAACGCTCATATGGTTAACCTCTTTGGGTAGACTATTGTTGAACCAACAATGTACACATTTGGGTGTGGTTTCCAAACCTAGAAGCGTACAGTCATTTGTGTATGACAAGCTAAGTTTTCGATCTAACGATTGAGAAATATTAGCTTGAATCTAAATCAGGTTTTCATCTAACGGTGATTGCTTTGTAACTAAGGCAAAACCCTGATTTGAAAGGCTATATAAAGGAGACATCTAGTATTGTGCAAAACTAATACCCACACCTTACGTGTTATACTAGTTTGCGTGCTAGAGTCGTTTATCCTTTAACCTTTGGTTTTCTTCTTCTAAAACCAGGTTAACGACTTAAAGACTTCATTGGGATTGCGAAGCCAGACCGATAATACTTTTATCGTAGTTGTGTGATCTGGTCTTGGATTTTCTATCGTAACAGTACAATCATATTGATTGGCTTGAGATCGTGAGAGTTCTTCGATAAGCAAGATATAAAAAGTAATCACAAACACCTTCGTCTCATCGTTTGTGATTCCACGACATCTTTTTTCGCTACCATACGATTAAGATTGTCGTGAGTTGATTGATTAATCTAGGTTGTTCTTCGGGAATATAAGAACGGATTATCAATTGGTTCCTTTTCACCTTGATTATTATCAAAAGACGGAACAAAAACTTTTAGGGTTTTTCTAAGGAAGACAGATTGATCCTTTGATAGACTTGTTTGTGTGAGACAGATTTGTTTGTTGTTAAAGCCTGTGATTTTGGGTCGTAACAACTCTTAGTTGTGGGTGAGATCAGTTAAGGGAATCAAGTACGCAGTATTCTGCTGGGATCAGAGGCTTAGGGAGTACAACTGTGCCTTGGATCAGTGGGAGACTGATTGTGGTTCAACTATAGTCCAGTCTGAAGTTAGCTTGGAATAGGATAGTGTCTGTAGCGGCTTAATACAGTGTGTATTCAATCTGGACTAGGTCTCGGGGTTTTCTGCATTTGCGGTTTCTCGTTAACAAAATTCGGGTGTCTGTGTTATTTTTATTTCCGCATTATATTTGTTTATATAATTGAAATAATACAGGTTGTGCGTTTGAATCAATCAATTGGAAATTCGACCTTTGGTTTTTGATTGATATTGATTGATCCTTGGACATTGGTCTTTGGTACCGTCCAAGTTATTCCTTGTGTTTGATTATAGACTTGCTGATTTGTATTAGCTTGAGTGAATCAAAACAAGAGAGAGATATTAACTCCTTGAGATATTTTTATCTAGATTGAGTCTGACTATCTAGTTGATTCTCTAGTAAGTGTTTCGGAGTTAGTACATACAGATTTCTAATCGAAATATTGGGTGGTGTTGTTAGACCCCCGCTTTTTCAATTGGTATAAGAGCAGAAAAATACGTTCAAGGCCTTATAAGTCTGTGTTTGTAGCGATCTGACTCTATGGAAAGTTGTGTTATCTCAGTTAACTTACCACCAGTCTTCGACGGCTCAAACTACCTATGGTGGAAAATTGTTATGCGTACTTTTATTCAATCGCGTGATTTTCAATCATGGGTTTATGTTTTCAATGGCTATGAGGTTCCCGTCATTATAGTTGAAGATGCTATCATGCCTAAAAACATTGGTACATATACTGTTGTTGAGTCTCTTGCTGCAAAGCAAAACTCCGACAGTTTGAATGCCATCATGCATGCCATTACCCCAGATCTTCGACACCATGTGGATTCTTGTTCCACGTCTAAAGATGCTTGGGATACTTTAGAAACTGTATTTGAAGGTAACACCAGCGAAAAGGAAGCTAGCTTCAAAACCTTAATTCTGAATGGGAGAACCTTCATATGGTAGAAGAAGATTCATTTGATGAATTTTATCACAAAATGTCTGAAATTGTTAATGCATCATGTGCATTGGGTAGGACTATTCCTGAAAAGGAAATTGTGATGAAGATTCTCAGATGGCTGCCATCTGAATACGAATCTAAAAAACATGCTATCGTTGAGGGAAATAACCTTAATACTCTTTCGCGAAATACGCTTGTTGGGAAGCTTAAAATTTTCGATCGCGAACTTAAAGATAAACATCACATGTCTAATAATCATATTACTACTACTGATGGAAAATCTCACCGCCCTCATCTGATTAATAAAAATGAGAATTGTTTTATTTCTACGTTGTCTCTGCTTATATAACAGCTTAAGAAAATTCTTAGACGAAGTAAAAGAAAGTCTCAAAAAGAGGTTCAATTGACCAAAAATAGGGATAAGAGAGTTCAGAAAAACTGCACTAGCGAAACTAGTATCTTGTGCTATAAAAGTATTCATACTCTCAATGGTCCAAATTTTAAGGAGAATAAGATGACTAAAGCATGGATGAATACTCTTAATTATGATCACGAGTATGAAAACCATGGGTGTTGTTTTAATCTCCTTGCTGAAAATCACAATCGTGATCCTTATACGACATGCCGAATTATTCCATTGTCTCATAAGTTGTGTCAGCAAATGTCACCTGACTTTGTATCACTCCCTAGTCATCTTGACAACAAGAGTGATACAAGATGCAACCAAAATTTTCGGGTTCCTTGTGTAAAAATCAGGATCATCTTAGCAAAAGTAGTCAAATGCAGTCCTACTCTGCTAAACGTTGTGTGCAAAAATGGAAAAAGAAACCTTCTATGAAATCTTTTTCCTCTCAAAAATTGATTTCTAGAACAGTGCAGGACTTGCGAAATTCAACATTCAAGTTCCTCAAAACTGTGATTAAAAGGGAAAAGAATGATGTGCATAACTCCTTTTTAAAGAGTAAGCATAAACTTGATTTAACAAACAATTCCCCTCTTCATGAGAAATATCCCAGTCCGATTTGATTGGAATAAACTGTAATCTTGTTTCTCATGATTCTCTCGTCTTCTCCTCTTAAGCGAGAATCATGATTTTCAAGAGGGTTGTAATGGAATGTGTTTGTTATTCTCTAGTCTACTCTTCCCTAGTACCGTTGATTGTTCATGTACTGTTTCTGACTCTTTAAAAGACTTTTTTTGAAGGTAACCGAATTCTGTTAGGGTTCGGTTAAAGGTCGTTTTTGGAATTTTTCCATCTTCATTCCTTTATATTGAAGTTTTTTTTTCCTGAAGGATCATTTCATTTATCTTCTCTATCATGTCCTCCTCTAGCCTTTCTAGCAAAGAAAATGATGTATGGACTGTTCTATTTCCTTCAAAGAAGATTCGGGTTGATTCTTCTGATAACGAAATGTGTTATGACAAGAATATCTCATCCTCTGATGAAATTCCTTCTGTCTCACAATTTGATAAGCTCTCTTTAACCATGAATCTCGTTTTGGAGCAAGTACGTGGCCTGAAAAGCGAACTCGAAGCTTCCTCCAAAAGACTTGAAACAAAGATGGATAATCTTGAATCTAGGATTGATCTAATCGAAGATGAGCTTGACGAATATAGGGGATACGAGAAGAACATTTAAAGTAAGTGAAATGCATCATAAGCGTCTAATTTTGTGTTTCCTAGTACGTATTCTTTTTGGCTTAGTTGGAATAATAACTAGTGCTTCGAATAGTGATGATTGTGAGTACACATAGCTATTATTTTCATCTTCTTGTTTTTAGGTTTTTTGGTTTAAAATTCTAAAACTATTTGGAGGATGATTTTTTGCAATATTTTTGATTTTATTATATTTCAACTTGTTATGGGATATTTGTGTTTACGTCCGTGAACTTTGTTGTCCCATATTTTGTCAAAAGTAAAGTCGTTCATGATCGATATTCATGTATTGGTTTAAGAATGAATAGAATTTTGACAAATACAAAAGTTAAGCCTATATTGTCAACCCTTGACGGAAGATAGGTTAAAATCTTTTGTATCCAAGGATTATTGCTATTGTATATGCTTGTGCAAAAGAATGAATCCCTGTGTATTCCACGGTATAGATCTTCATTAATCCATCCTTTTTGTATTACCGTGAGGCTTCGTAATGTGTCTTATGTTGAGCACGGTACGACTAAGTTGATTAATTTTTGATTAGCTTGGTTGGTTGTTCCTGTAGGATCCAAATATCGCACAATAATAAGATCTCGCGAGAATGTAGCAAGAGCCTAAGAGAACGTAGCGAGAGCCTAAGATAATATGAGCTGTAATCCACTACATATGAGTTGTCATCCATTATGTAAATACCTATATAACTAGAAAGGCAAGAGAGAGAAAGGAGGATAATCAAAAAATAAAAAGGAGAGAGACACTTTAGGGAGGACACATTAGTAGAGAGAGAGAGCAGAATTTGTATTGTTATCTTCTTCTTCCTTCTTCAACCAAGAGCTCCAAATACTCATTAATGAAGTCTCAATTGTAATCCATATGTAATTACAAACAATCATAGTGAAGATCCCTAACCCCGTGGATGTAGATCACATTGATCGAACCACGTAAATCTTGTGTCTTATTTTTTTTATTTTCATTATCTTTATCTTTATTTTCATATCAAATAAGTTTAGATCTAGAAATCATAGTCATGATAATACAAGGGGTGTGTTGTAGGATTTTCTGCAACTACATTTTTGGCGCTAGAAACAGGGAACGAGTAAAGGATTTATCCTTCCTGTAACTTGTTGGATCAAGAAATTTTCATGAAGATTAGCTATTGTTCATATTTTTCTAGATCTACAAAGTTTAGGTTCAAAAATGAAAATCTTATGGAAGAAATCACAGTCTCAGGGAGTAAACATCATCAACAATTCAAAGACATGAAAAGAGGGAGAGAAAAAATTAGTTGTTGTGGTGAAATTTAAGGAAAAAATGGAAGATTCAGTGGAAGATTTTCATGTTCAGGAGATGAAGGAAAATGTGAAAGAAGTTAAGGAAGGACGAAGAAAAGATAAGAGGCAGATGCTGCAATTTCTATCACAAACAGAAATTCGCACAGATGGTTCAAGGCTGAGCGAACAACAAATAGATCACGGGTTTGAATTCGCAGAGACACATATTTTTCATTTTCTTCTCATTTGCATGGGAGAATAAAAGAATAAGGAAAAAAGTTATGCGTTAATTTCGCAGAGAGGTTCTTGCAAAATTGGTCCAGAGAGCAGTATGTGTGTTCGTGGTCGCAAGTTCGAATTCGCCTGCGAACATAGTTTTCTTCTTTTTTATAGAGAGCGAAGAAATGAATAATTTCGCAATATTGTTTCATTATTTCGCAAACAAGAGGCAGCACAATGGGTCATCTGCGAAGTAAATGAGTTCATGGTCGTGTGATCAAGTCCCAACACCTGCTTATTTTTTCGCACAAATATTTCTTTGATTATTTCGCACAGAAGAGAGTTGATGATAATTTCGCAGAGATATTTCGCAAAGAAGAAGCTTGCACAGTTGGTCGGGAGGCATGAACGCAAGCAGCAGGTCGCAGGATCAATTCTTGCTTCTCGCATGTTTATTTTTGTTACGCGAAATTTATACAGAATTGCCTCTCATACAGTTGGAATTTGATTACTTCACAAGAACTGTGATTATTTCGCAAGAGAGGGTTAGCATAATTGGTATGGTGCGAGAATATGCAAGTAGCAGGTCGAGGGTTCAATTCTTGCCTTCCGCATCTGTTTTTGCTAAGCGACATTTATACTTCATGCAACGTATTTTTCGCGCGAGATTGACAACAACAGCGAATCACATAAAAGCTAAGTACCACTTTCCTTGAACATTTTACTTTTACAGAAAATAAAAGATTTTTGATTTGATTTACAAAAAGCGATTCAATCGTACGATTACAAAGATTTCAAGATTTCAAAGATTATAAAGATTACTAAAATTTCAAGATTACAAAGACTTCAAAATTACAGAGATTTCGAGATTTCAAAATTACAGAAAACTGAGAAAATTCAATTTATATGTTTCTCTAGAATATTTCTTTTGCATATAATAAAAAGATTTTTGATTTGATTTACAAAATGCGAAACAATCGCAGAATTACAAAGATTTCACAACTACAAAGATTTCAGAGTTACCATGTATTAGAATTTCTCTTGAATATTTATTTTGATTCAAATGATATGATATTATGATAATGAAAGAGATGACAGAAATGAAAGAATGAATGAAAGAGATGACAGAAATGAAAAGATGAATGAGAGAATAAAGAAACGCGAACATTTCGCAGATAGGGGCGAACCTTTATGGCATACACCCTAGTTCGCGAATACAATTTCGCAAGAGGCAAATGTAAGACCTAAAGTACGTCATATAAGAGAGTACCTGTTGCATAGATCAGAGAAAGGTTACACCTCCCCCAGAACCTGAGTCATGGAGATTTGGGGTCAATAAAGCCCATCCGGGAGAGGTACCTTGGATTCTCAACTTAAGCATATGACTTAGGTTGGGAGACTAAGGTAATAAGGACTCTCCTAAGGAGTGAAGAAATCGATCAAGGCGCCGAGGTACACGGTTAAGTCAAGAGTGCGGGGGGGGGGGGGGGGGGGGGATTGGAGCCTCTTTACCACTCTTGACAAGTCTTGGAAAATGATGCACTCGGCCCGAAGAAAACCCCAGTTAGGGTGCAGTCTCGTAACCATAAGTCTTATAGGCAAAAGGGATAAGAGGCTGCGATAACAACTGGTTGTTGTTAAGACTGGATGAGAGGAGCTAACCTTGTATGGTATAAGTACGCCTCCTTGAAGGGGCAACCAGGGGGGAGATAAGGGAGGCACCCTCCATTAGGGAGCTGATAAATGTCTTAAGACGCAAATGTCATGAGGCTTTTTACTCGCAAGGGTATTAAGGATTTTCATATTTGTGCAACAATCCTGAAGATCCAATAATACTAGAGAAAAAGATAAGACGAGATCAATGGGTCAGTACATGAAAGTGTAAGGACGTCCTGCAATTTCGTCGCAAGACGGCAATGTCATGGGGTTTATTTTCGCAAGAATATTTAGGCCTGTCATATTTCCGCTACAATCCTGAAGAGGAAATAATACAAAAGAAAAAGTTAAGGCAAGATCAATGAGTTTTTGCATGAAAGTGCAAAGACGTCCTGCGATTTTGTCGCAATGACAAGAAGTGGCAAAATAAGACCTTTAACTAGGAAGGCAAAATAAGACCACATAAGAAGATGTGTAAGCAAATAAGCTTGCGAAAATGATTATATGTAAGCGAATGAGCTTGCGAATATGTATATGGAAATGAAACTGAGGCAGTGAAAATGCCGCAGACTTGATACTATGATCATACTGTTATGAGATACTAATAGTGCAGGAAAGAGGATAGATGAATCACAAGTAAGAACTTGTGAGGAACAATAACTACACGAAGAAGAATGCATACACTAAATAAAAAGCCAGAGAATGGAGGCAATTTAAAGCTACATCAATTTTAGCGTGCAAAATGAGCTAAGTAACACAAACATTAGCTATACATTGCAATAGATAAGCATTCTCATCATACAAGCATCATACTCGCATCATAAAAGCATTGCATAAGCATTTCATAGCATAAGCATCGCATACACATTTCATAACATAATCATCACATAAGCATTATATTCGCACAAGTATTTTACAAAACTGTACGAAATTATATTGCAGAATTTCGCAATAATATCGCAGAATTTAGCAGAATTATTCAGGATTACTCAGAATTTCACGGGATTATTCAGAATTTCGCAAAATTATTCAGAACTTCGTAGAATGATTCATAACTTCGCAGAATGATTCGAAATTTCGTAGAATGTGTCAGAATTTCGCAGAATGTGATTATTTCGAATGATGTGATTATCTCGCTCAATTATTTCGCACAATTATAAGCAACTTGAAGAGATTATACTATCGCATGAGCACAAAACATGAGACAGAGGCAAGATAAGAATGAAGAAACAATTCGCACATTCAATATTTTCTCAAGGATTCTACCCTCATAGATAAAGCACAGAGGCAACTATGGATTACCAAGAAAATATTTTATGTTCTTTATCTTCTCGGCAAGAATCACCAAAAATGGAGTAATAATTTCGCATGAATAGAGGCAATACTTATTATTATCATTCAAGGACGGATACTTCTTATATTTCGAGGATTGAATACTTCTTATACTTCATCAAGGATACTTCATACTTCTTATACTTCATCAAGGATACTTCATGCTTCTTATACTTCTTCAAAGATACTTCATACTTCGCATACTTCAAAAGATGATACTTCTTATTTACTTCGCAACATTTCAGAACTTCACAAAAGAATAGAGGCAAGTACGTACTTTTCAAGTCCAGTATTCTTCCGCTCGTTCCTTCATCAACAAAAATCAAAGACTACTCCAACAACACGTATCTCGCTCCAACAACTACAACAACGGATTTTTTCCTGAAGATCGTTCTTCAAGCAATATTCAAGAAAAAAGAGGCAAGATGTAGGATCCAAATATCGCACAATAGTAAGATCTCGCGAGAATGTAGCAAGAGCCTGAGAGAACGTAGCGAGAGCCTGAGATAATATGAGTTGTAATCCACTACATATGAGCTGTCATCCATGATAGGCACATTTTTGTGTCTTATATAATCTCAATTGTATATATTATTAGTGCTCGATTTTATATTTATTATGGCTTTTTATGTCCCTGTAGGTATTTTTGGAGAAATAAGCTTTTGCGGCGAAATTGGCTAAAAAAGTGGTTTTTGTGCTCGTGGGAGAAAATTACTATACGGACCCCAGCACCCTGGATAAGGGGTAACCTAATTACTAGGGGAAGGTCACCTTCACCTTTTGAATTTTGAAATTGGCGGGAAAAGAGAAACATCTCTGGAAGATTTGTTGTGCGTGATTTGGAGGAGTTTGAGGTCGACTAAACCTCTGATTTTCATAGGATACACTCCTTATGGCTCTAGGAATCTAATATGGGTGTTGGAAACAATTAACTTGGGCTCAATCGACGGGTTTTTACCTCAACAAAAAAATATGGAAAGTCACGTGTGTGACTTGTTTTAGGAAATTCTAGAGAGACTAAAGAGCTATAAACCTTCCCAAAGATTCATATATACCTAAGGAAGAGTTTAGAATCAAAAGGAAAGCTCAGAAACGCGTAGAAACTCTAAAACACGAAATTGCCGCAACTTTTCCGTGAAGAGAAAGGAAGAGATTTTGGAAGATTCTGGAGAGATTTAATCTTTTTTTTTGATATAAATAGATTGGTTGGGTCATATAGAAGAGGTTTCGAAAGTTTGGTAACCTTAGGAGAGCCATAGAAGAAGAAATCAGAGTTTGATCAAAATATTTTTCTGCTGCTGCTGCAGCTGAAGAACACGAAGAACATACCCTCACTGACAGTCGTTCTTCAATAGTGACAACGACCAGCGGCTGACGGTCTTAAAACAACAGCGTAGAAGCACTTTTAATTTACCGTTCTATTGTGACCCTTTCTGGCAGTCTTAAACTCACTGCTTTAGTACTATTTCATCTTTTAATCAACTTTTGGGCTATAAACATGTATTTTGAGCAATTGATTAATATGAGGAGCTAAACCCAAACACTGGGATAACGGAGGAAGCCCTATTTCACGCATGTGGTAATTCTAATAATTCTTTTATGACTATTTGCATTGATTTTTAATCGATTTATGATTTTTATTGAATGGGTGTGATTTCGTTTGATGGTGTATGCTTGGTCTATGTATTTTTGATACATCATGCTTTTGATTTACAATCATTGCTTTTCAAAAATCTACTTTTTAGCAAAGAATAAGAGTCCATATTTTTAATATTTCATCTATAATTGATTGGAATTATTATTTGAATCACATGAATGGAATTTGGTGGAATCCTGAGTCTCAGTTTCTCTCGACATTGTGACAAACCTTTTGTATATATATTTTCTATTTTTATTTTAAGTCTAGAACCCAATCTTATCAAGTCCGAGTTGAACGAACTTTACTACCACTTTCAAAACTACATCAATCCATTATGTAAATACCTATATAAAGAGAAAGGCAAGAGAGAGAAAGGAGGATAATCAAAAAAGAAAAAGGAGAGAGACACTTTAGGGAGGACACATTTGTAGAGAGAGAGCAGAATTTGTATTATTATCTTCTTCTTCCTTCTTCAACCAAGAACTCCAATACTCATTAATGGAGTCTCAATTGTAATCCATATGTAATAACAAACAATCATAGTGAAGATCCCTAACCCCGTGGATGTAGATCACATTGATCGAACCACGTAAATCTTGTGTCTTATTTTCTATTTTCATTATCTTTATCTTTATTTTCATATCAAATAAGTTTAGATATAGAAATCATAGTCATGATAATACAAGGGGTGTGTTGTAGGATTTCCTGCAACTACAGTTCCGTAAGATACTTTATGTTGAGCTTTTGTGAACTAAATTAATCATCTTGTTTGGTTATTTAGTTATTGCTCTGTAAGTTCTCTTATGTCAAGCAAAACAAATTACAATTAAATTGATTACATTTGTGATTAATTTGATTGTGTATTCCAATTAGATTAATTATGGGATCTCTTGTAATTAGTCTAGTTGAATTTTCATATATTCCATGAGTTTTTCTTGTATTGAGTATATGAACGGCTATCTTAATCATTTTCTAATGGTTATGTTAGTCGTTGCTCCGTAAGTTTACTTTTGTTGAGCACAATGAATTAAATTGATCACCTTTGCGGTTAATTTGATTATGTATTCCAATTAGATTATTCATGGGTTTATTTATGAATAATTTGATTGAGTTTTGGATATAAAAATCATTCTCATGGTTTTGGTGTCCAATAAAAATCCTTCTTTTCTCTTGAAATTAAGGTCGTTCATTGTTGTTCCCTTGGGAATGACATCAGATGGGGGAGAGTTCTTTTGAACTTGTGCTTAATGATCATATCTTGAGGGGTGTGCGGCTGTGGAATTTTAGAGGGGTTATCTTGTATCTTTAAACTCCTTGATGAATGTTGTTAGCTTCGGCTATATGATTGCATCTAAATAAGATGATGTGTGTTTCTTTCTCTCTGTCATGAAATGTCTCTTACGGAAATTTCAGTATGATCTCGTTCTTGTACCTTTGCCAATTTTATTGACAAAAAGGGGGAGAATTAATATGTAGTTCACACTACAAATACATATGGTATTCGGATCATTGTGTAAGGGGGAGTGGTTTTCATGTGAGATGGAGTATTGACTAAGGGGAGTGATACATATCACCACAGTATTATTGTTGAAGCTGTGATACAATTGGACTTTGACACTGTGTAATAATACTATGACACTGTATAACAATGATCGAGACCGATGCTTTCTCATTGTTATAGCTACGGATCTTCAACAACGGTGATGATAAACTTACAACCTTTGGGATCATTGGAGTACTTGGAAGTGATGAAGATTTCGAGGAATGTTGAAGATTAGACATGTGGAATAGGAGCTACTAAAGTTTCATTATCCTTTTTGTATTCCATATGTATTGATAGTTTTGTCACTAAAATTGACAAAGGAGGAGATTGTTAGAGCACTGCTCGGTAAAACTTGCATGCGTTCCTATCTCAAGCATGTTTGTCAATGTTAGTGATCAAAACTATAAGTCTTGATTTCTAGTCTCTTATAGATAAGTCTCGGACTAGGATAGTAAGTGTAGTTGAGCTCAAGGACTTCATGACGATTCATCATACAAGTAGAAGATCTACTCAAGGAACCGATGGAACTTCTCGACAAAAAGGTATGTGGAGACTTGAACTTATCTGTCACTCAAAAGTCTATCTATTCTATCTCCTACTCTTTGAGACAAAAGTCGTATGCTATATATATAGACTAGATCATACACATTTGGTATTTCGAGCCGAGTATATCTCGCCTATCTATATCTCGAAATATGTGTTGGTAAGCTTTTCGCTTCGACCAAGTTTATCTTTACCTAGTGACGAAAGTCATGAATTTTTCAATCACTTTGAAAATTGCTTTGACGAAAAATAGTGTAACAACTATATAACGTCCTCTAAGAATGTTTCAATGATTGAAATGATAGTTTAGACTACATAACCAATGGATTCCTTGAACCGAAGTTTTCGAACTTTGTTGATCAAGAGAACCAGAAGTATGGCAAGTGACAAGTCCGCAAACTGCCGAAATTCTCAAACCCGAGAATTTCTGTTGGAGTTGACAAACTACTTGCGTGATCCAAGTCCGCGAACCCAATCCGTGAACCGACGTAATTCTCGAACCCGAGAATTTCTGTTGGAGTTTGTAAACTCTATCCGGTGTCTTAAGTCCGCGAACCTAGTCTGCGAACTTGAGAAGGTTATATATTTAAAGATGATTTCTGAACTTAATCTTAAAAGACTAAGGAATGCATTTGCAAAACGTGGATATTAAAGTTCATGAACCGATTCGAGTGAATCAAATCATCTTTGCTTCAATTGTATCTTGTGTAGTTACATAAGATTTCCTTGCAATTGAACAACTCTCTTAACTAGTTCATTTGAGTCAATTGAACTAGTTATGGTGAAGAAGAACATGGTTGGTATGAAACGCTCATATGGTTAACCTCTTTGGGTAGACTATTGTTGAACCACCAATGTACACGTTTGGATGCGGTTTACAAACCTAGAAGCGTACAGTCATTTGTGTATGACAAGCTAAGTTTTCGATCTAACGGTTGAGAAATATTAGCTTGAATCTAAATCAGGTTTTCATCTAACGGTGAATATTGATTATTTTGTAATTAAGGCAAAACCCTGATTTGAAAGGCTATATAAAGGAGACATCTAGTATTGTGTAAAACTAATCCCCACACCTTACTTGTGATACTAGTTTGCGTGCTAGAGTCGTTTATCCTTTAACCTTTGGTTTTCTTCTTCTAGAACCAGGTTAACGACTTAAAGACTTCATTGGGATTGTGAAGCCAGACCGATACTACTTTTATCGTAGTTGTGTGATCTGATCTTGCATCTTCTATCGTAACAGTACAATCATATTGATTGGCTTGAGATCGTGAGAGTTCTCCAATAGGCAAGATATAAAAAGTAATCACAAACACCTTCGCCTCATCGCTTGTGATTCCACCACATCTTTTTTCGCTACCATACGATTAAGATTGTTGTGAGGTGATTGATTAATCTAGGCTGTTCTTCGGGAATATAAGACCGGATTATCAATTGGTTCCTGTTCACCTTGATTATTATCAAAATACGGAACAAAAACTTTTAGGGTTTTTCTAAGGAAGACAGATTGATCCTTTGATAGACTTGTCTATGTGAGATAGATTTGTTTATTGTTAAAGCCTGCAATTTTGGGTCGTAGCAACTCTTAGTTGTGGGTGAGATCAGCTAAGGGAATCAAGTGCGCAGTATCCTGCTGGGATCAGAGGCGTAGGGAGTACAACTGTACCTTGGATCAGTGAGAGACTTATTGGGGTTCAACTATAGTCCATTCCGAAGTTAGCTTGGAGTAGGCTAGTGTCTGTAGCGGCTTAATACTGTGTGTATTCAATCTGGACTACGTCCCGGGGTTTTTCTACATTTGCGGTTTCCTCGTTAACAAAATTCTGGTGTCTTTGTTATTTCTATTTCTGCATTATATTTGTTTATATAATTGAAATAATACAGGTTGTGCGTTTGAATCAATCAATTGGAAATCCGACCTTTGGTTGTTGATTGATATTGATTGATCCTTGGACATTGGTCTTTGGTACCGTCCAAGTTATTCCTTGTGTTTGATTATAGACTCGCTGATTTGTATTAGCTTGAGTGAATCAAAACAAGAGAGAGATATTAACTCCTTGAGATACTTTTATCTAGATTGAGTCTGACTGTCTAGTTGATTCTCTAGTAAGTGTTTCGGAGTTAGTCCATACAGATTGTTAATCGAAATATTGGGTGGTGTTGTTGGACCCCCGCTTTTTCAAAAAGTGCCTGGGGAGTCTGGAGCGTACCCGGCCGCTCTTGACAAGTCATGACTATGATGCACTCGTTCCTCAAGAAACCCCACTTAGGGTGCGGTCTCGTAACCATAATCCATATCGGCGGAGGGATAAGAGGCCGCGGAAACAACTGATTGTTGCATCACTGGATGGGAAGAGCTCACCCTAACCCGGTAGGGGTAAGCTTCCTTGAATGGGCAGTCAGGGGGAATATAAGGACGCCACCCTCCATTAGGGAGATGAATTGTGTCAAAAGACATAAATATCATGGGGATATGACTCAAAGGAGAGCATAGGCTTGTCGTATTTGCGCTTCAATATATCCTATAGAGGCAATAATACAAGAGATGATTAGGCGAGATCAATGGGTCATTACATGTAAGTGTAAAGACTTCCTGTGATTTCGCCGCACAAGAACAAATGATACCTTAAGAAAAAATAAGACCTCTAATTAGGGAGGCACAATAATACCTCATGAGAAAAACAAATTAAGATCAATATTGTTTTGCAGGAACGAAAGAAGCTCAAATATTAACGCACACATATTAAACGCGAATATAATCGCACAACAAAATAGATAAGAGGATGTATAAACGCGAATATAATCACACAAGATGTAGCTAAGGCAGAAAACAGAGACACATTAATGAGGAAAAATAAAGGTAATCCTGATACGATACATAAACGTATTATAGGTATATGTGAATGCATGGTATTATATAACATATGCCCAACTCAATCATCTTGCGACGACTAACAGAGACAAGAATGGGAATGCAAGCATATAAAGGAGTGTTATTCTCCCCCATATGCTAGACTCACGTACATGTTATACATTACATATTATTATTGACGCAGGAGTTATATGCTATTATCTATGGAAGAACACTTTGCTTTCGATTAATGACAAATTGCAGGATTAAAGTATGCGAGAATAGAAGCAGGAAAAGGATTATATATTGAAGAAAAAGAATGTACATTCAAATCCAAAAGTCACAAGGAAATCAGTGTACAAAGGATAGAAAAAGAGAACATGATACAAAGAGTAGGACTTTACAAGCGGAGAAAGAGAAAGCAAAACAAAATTCAGAAAATGCGGCTATTTCCCGCCCATATCATCTTCACCTCTTTCTTCAGCTCCAGAGTCACCATTATCTTCATCTTCAGTTTCTTCATATTCCTCATACTCTGCTTCGCTATCAGAGATTTCAGAACCATCTTCATTATTTGAGACTTCAGCGAAATTATACTCTAGTATGGGAATATTGTTATCAGTGCAGATCTCCTTAATAGTGTCAGATCTCCTTATGCTATCTAGTAAAACTAGTAGCAGGCTCGTGCGTGTGGCATGTGCCAGCGCAAGTCTTCTTTTCCCTTATAAGCCTTCAGAGTCTGCAATTGGAATCATCGAATAGAATTGTTTTGTTTGTGTTCTTCTTTCTCTTTTGGGGTTTTACCCTTCAATCTCACAGTGTAGATCATGTAGATTGAGGCTGATCACTCATTTGTAGTGTAGATCACTACAAGTGGTATCAGAGACGATCTTTCCTTGGATTGATCATGGATGATGGTAATAGATTTGAGGCTTTAGCTGAGCAATTAGCTACTGTTCTTCTGGTTCAAGAAGTAACAATATTGAGACACGTGACTGAGACTGATTAGGAAAGTCTCAGTTAAGTACGTCTCCTAGAGACTGTTTAGGAAAGTCTTATATTTGAGACTTCTAAACACGGTAACAAATCCGAGTATCCGAGACTGTTTAGGAATGTACTTTGATTAGGACTCTTTATATTAGTCAAGAGGTAGAGTCGTGTTAGGAAGTTATTTCTTCCCTAAGTATGAACCACATATATATATATGTATGATCGTATTGTAAAAGGGAACAAGTTAATAAAAAGATATAATATCAAATTCTTAACATGGCATCGAGAGCCAGTTTTGAAACCTAAAAAAAAAATAGAGATGGTTAATGAGATTGAATCGTCAAAAGGGAAGGTGATGGAATATGATACGCAGAAGAAGAATCCTGTATATCATCTAGGATCGAGTGATGGACCAGGAACTATCATAACTCCAATAGTTATGAGAGGGAATAATTATGATGAATGGGCTAGAGCCATAAGAAGATCGCTGATAGCCAACAGAAAATATGGTTTCATTGATGGAACCATCAAGCGACCTGAAGATCCGGATCAGTTAGAAGATTGGATAGCAGTGCAATCAACGTTGGTGTCATGGATTGGTAACACGTTGGAATTGTCGGTAAGATCAACCCTGGGAGATTATGAAGATGCAAGTCTATTATGGGCACACCTGAAGAGAAGATTTTGTGTTGTTAGTGGAACAAGAATATGTCAACTAAAAGCATATTTAAGTGAATGCAAACAGAAGAAAACAGAGGGAGTTGCTATATATTTTGGCAGATTGAACAAAATATGGGATGAGATGGTGACTTATATGAAGATACCGCAATGCAAGTGTGGACAGTGTACATGTAATATCGCATCTCAGGTAAGTATGTTAAGAGAAGAAGATTTCTTGCACTATTTTCTGATTGGGTTAGATTCTGTATACAGTTCTTTGCGTGAACAATTACTTGCAAGGGAACCACTGCGGTCTGTAGATGTTGCATATCAAGCTATTGTGAACTCAGAACGCCTAAAAATTGGAGATGGAGTAGTACCTACAGAGATGCAAGAGAATATTATGGCCTTCAAAGTGCAAGCTGATCAACGCCTACTTAATAGCGCTTATGATCCCACCAAGTACTGCAAAACTTGCAGCAGACAAGGACACTCAGATGATGGGTGTTTTAAAATCATTGGATATCCAGAATGGTGGGGAGACAGACCAAAGAATGGCAGAGGAGGAAGAACTGGAGGAAGAGGACGTGCTGGTAGAGGAGGTAGAGGACAAGGAGGGAATCCTGTCCGTGCTCATAACCTGCAAGTTTCGGCAGCAAAAGATAGTGCTGGTACGTCATCAGCTGATGAAGCATGTCTAGTAGGAGTAACAGCTGCACAAGTACAACAGGTGATGGAGTTTTTAAACTCAAGAAAGTCGGGTTCTCATCTACAAGGTAAAACGAATGAAATGTCTTGGATTGTTGACACAGGAGCAACAAACCATGTTACGTATGAACTTCTTAACATGATAAATGTAAGAGATATTAGGGCATGTTCAGTTGGATTTCCTGATGGAAAGTATGCATCCTCTGAGAAAACAGGAACAGTGATTCTTCCTGGTGGATTGAAACTTAAAAACGTGCTTTATGTGCCTAAGATAACCTGCAACCTAATTTCAGTCACACAACTTATTGATGAGATGAGTTGTATTCTTCAGTGTACTAACAAATTATGTCTTATACAGGACCGGACTACGAGGAGGATGATTGGAGTGGCTGAGAGACAAGGTGGACTATATATTTTCCGTGGTGTACCGCATGTTGAAGTTATGGCTGTGCGTGAAGATACATATAAGTTGTGGCATCAACGTATGGGACACCCTTCAGAGAAAGTTTTGCAGAAGGTGCAAGGTGTGAGTAGATTAATCAAAAAGAATAATGATGCTTGTGATATTTGTCCTCGGGCAAAGCATCGTAGAAGCAGTTTTTCTAGTAGTTTGAGTAAATCAGATTGTATTTTTGATTTAGTTCACACAGATTTATGGGGTCCTTATAAGATCCCTTCATCATGTGGAGCTCAATATTTTCTGACAATAGTGGATGATTATTCAAGAGGTGTTTGGATTTATTTAATTCAGAATAAAACAGAAGTTGAATCAAAATTTCGTGAATTTGTTGCTCTTGTGAAGCGTCAATTTAACAAAGATATTAAAATTGTTAGAAGTGATAATGGAACGGAATTTAATGCATTGCGTGGTTACTTTAAGACTAATGGAATAGTCTTTGAGACGTCATGTGTAGGTACTCCTCAACAAAATGGAAGAGTGGGGAGAAAACATCAACATATAATGAATGTAGCAAGGGCCTTAAGATTTCAAGCAAGCTTGCCGAAATGGTTGTGGGGAGAGTGTGCATTGACAGCAGCATACTTGATAAATCGGACGCCTACACCTATCCTAAATAATAAAACACCATATGAAGTATTGTTTGGAAAACCACCTATATATAAACAGTTGAAGGTGTTTGGGTGCTTGTGCTATGTACATGATCAAAATAGTAAAGGAGATAAGTTTGCTAGTCGAGGACGGAGGTGTGTGTTTCTTGGCTACCCATATGGTAAGAAGGCATGGCAAGTTTATGATCTAGACACAAGAAAATTTATGGTGTCACGAGATGTGAAATTTTGTGAGACACAATTTCCATTTAAGACTGAGTTGAATGGTAAAACAGTGGAGACGGACATTATGAGGAGCTCTAGAAGTCATATAGCGACTGATGTTGCTGGGACTACAGCTGAGACTGATCGTAATGGTGAAGATTGGAGTGATGATGAAGAGTGTATGTCTGCTGGTGGTGAAGAAACTGCAGGAAAACAGCGACAGATAGATGGAGATATCGCAGTACAAACTGCGGCACCTGCTGAGGATGTCACGGTTCTGCGTCAGCCTACAGCGTCACAGAATTCAGCTGTTGAGAATAATGATGAACCATCTACGGATGCTGCTGTTGTGAATGAAGATTTAGGAAAGGGGAAGCGTCAGAAGATTCCCTCGAGTAGGCTTAAAGGTTTTGTGACATGCACCATTAGAGAAAATAGTCCATCTCACTCTCAATCATCACAGTCATCATCCTCAGGTACACCTTATCCTTTGACATATTTTGTTAGTTGTGACAGGTTTTCGGACATGCATAAAAATTATATTGCTGCAATATCGGCAAAGTCTGAGCCAAGGAATTTCAGAGAGGCAATGAAACATCCAGGCTGGAGGAAAGCAATGGTGGAAGAAATACGGGCCTTAGAAGAACAAGGCACATGGGATCTAACAGAACTGCCACCTGGTAAGAAAGCTTTAGGAAGTAAGTGGATATATACGGAAAAATATGATGAAAACGGGAATTTGTTACGTCTAAAGGCGAGACTTGTGATTTTTGGAAATCATCAAGTTGAAGGATTAGATTACAATGAGACATTTGCACCAGTGGCAAAGATGACAACGGTTCGTATGTTCTTGGCTGTAGCTGCAGCTAAACAGTGGTATGTGCATCAGATGGATGTGCATAATGCGTTCCTACATGGAGATTTGGAAGAGGAAGTATATATGAAAATACCACCAGGATTTGCTAAGGGTAATCCGAATATGGTGTGTAAGATGAAGAAATCGTTGTATGGTCTAAAACAAGCACCGCGGTGTTGGTTTGCGAAGCTATCAACTGCATTGAAGAATTATGGGTTTCGGCAATCGTACTCAGATTATTCTCTTTTTACTATGATGAAGGGGAAGATGTAACTTAATGTGCTGGTGTATGTTGATGATTTAATTATTGCAGGGAATGATCTAGTTGCGCTTACACAATTTAAAGCGTACTTGGGTCAGTGTTTCAAGATGAAAGATTTAGGAAAATTAAAATACTTCCTAGGTTTGGAAGTGGCTCGTAGTAAACAAGGTTTCTATATATGCCAGAGGAAATATGCGTTGGATATTATAATGGAGGCAGGTTTATTGGGTGCGAAACCTGCAGAATTTCCTATTGAAACCAATCATCGTCTTGCTTTAGCAACAGGAGATTTGCTTTGTGATGTAGAAAAGTATAGAAGATTGGTTGGACGTTTGATCTATTTATCTGTCACCAGACCAGATCTTGCTTACTCAGTGCATATCTTGTCTCAGTTTATGCAACGACCAAGAAGGGAGCATTGGGAAGCAGCACTTCGTGTGGTTAGATATTTGAAAAAGAATCCTGGACAAGGAATTCTGTTGCGCTCTGATAGTAGTTTAACCTTGAGAGGTTGGTGTGATTCAGATTGGGCAAGTTGTCCTTTAACTAGGCGTTCACTGACAGGATGGTTTATTTGTTTTGGAGATTCGCCAGTATCTTGGAAGACTAAGAAGCAACCAACTGTGTCTCGTAGCTCAGCTGAAGCGGAATATCGTTCCATGGCGGCGGCTACATGTGAATTAAAATGGTTGAAACAATTACTCAGTGATTTGAGAGTTTATCATCCACAAGCGATGAATCTTCTTTGCGATAGTCAATCAGCTTTATATATTGCGAAGAACCCTGTTTTTCATGAAAGAACAAAACACATTGAAGTGGACTGTCATCTGGTAAGGGATGCGGTAATACAAAAGATTATTCTACCTTCTTATACTCCTACCACAATGCAGTTGGCGGATATATTCACAAAGTCGTTGGGAAAAGCTCAGTTCCATGCTAATTTATCCAAGATGGGCATTTGTGACCTGCATGCTCCGTCTTGATGGGGGGTATTGAGACACGTGACTGAGACTGATTAGGAAAGTCTCAGTTAAGTACGTCTCCTAGAGACTGTTTAGGAAAGTCTTATATTTGAGACTCCTAAACACGGTAACAAATCCGAGTATCCGAGACTGTTTAGGAATGTACTTTGATTAGGACTCTTTATATTAGTCAAGAGGTAGAGTCGTGTTAGGAATATATTTCTTCCGTAAGTATGAACCACATATATATATGTACGATCGTATTGTAAAAGGGAACAAGTTAATAAAAAGATATAATATCAAATTCTTAACAAACAACAAGGGTTTTAAAAAATAAACCCTCTCATGTGCTTTTAACCAAGTGCAAGAAAATTTTAGCAAGAGAAACGAAGAAATTGCTGTTACTGGAGCGTGAGATATATATGAGTCAATCTGTTGATGAGAATTTGGAATCAAATTATTGGGAAAGCTTTAAATTAATTGGATCTGTGTTGAAGAAAGTGACGCTAATGGAGAAAGCAATCAGCGAAAAACTTGAAGAAACTCCTATTGATTCAATTTCAGTAAACGATTTCACTTCAAAACCTTCAACTCCTCTAACAACAGACGAAGGTAATTATCACTCCAGTTTCAAAACCCATTTTTCAGTTATTGATAGAGCTAAAGATGGCAGTTCAAATAGCAATTGTGAAAAATCAATACCGTTTCATCAAAACTTTTCTTCTCGCAAAGCCAAATCAATTTCTTCCTTCCATGATGGGTGTAAAGTGAATTCACTATTTCTGGATTACCAAGAGGGTAAGATTTTCGATTCCAGAATTAATTCAGTTAATATTGTTTTGGATTCTCAATTTGAAAGAGGTAAGATCAATGAGGCAAAGGATTTCAACATATTAAATCAGACTCCCATTGATGTACACAAATTCTCGAGACTCATTTTGTCGTACAGATTCCTCAAATTACTGTTATATGTGATGCTTTACTTAGTTCCAATTTCGCTTTTGATCGGGGCAAAAAGTTTGAGCCAATATTTCGGGATTCTCTTGGGAAAAGTAAAGATGTCTATTCTTTAAACTCATGTCAGAATCATTTGTTCACATGAATGATTGATTTCGGGTTGATTCATATTGTGTAAGTAGTGAAGAGTGTTTCTATGGTGGTCTACATTTTGCGCCAGTGATATTCAATCCTAGAATGCAGTTTGAAGCTATTAACAGGTTGTATTTCGTCACACACCTAACTCAATTTACTTCGATATGTGATATTTCATCTAGTGATAAGTATACTAGACTGATATTTGATCGAGGAAGCGAGTGTGATGAGTCTGTTTCAATGGATAAATACAATGATGATTTTGGTCATAAACTGAATCTAGAACTTGGGTGTGTTTTGAAATTGTTGTTTACTGATTCTAATGTGTTTGAAATTGTTAAAGATGGTGACGATTATTGTGATAATGAATTGTATGCGAAAAGGACCAAAAGGTCACAAGGAACTGGTATAATTGGTAGTATCTTCACATCTTTATGGTTCAACATGGATGAAATTATGATGAACCGAGAGCTAACCGAACAAATGCATAATTGCAGAAGATGTTGTTTCAATGGTGTTATAGCTCATCTAATCTTACAGTTGAGGCATGGGTTACTTACTGTATCGAAAAATATGATATGTATGATCTGGTTTCTTTCATTTAGTACATTGTCTAACTATATTCAGGACAATATTGCATCTCTATTCCTGTATCTTCAAGGTCTGGATTATGGATGTAGGGTGTTCGACCGCGGCAAGGATTTTCAGTATAGGAGCTACTCTTGCTATTCTTGCTTTTCCATGGCATTCTTTCATCAAGATACAATGGGTTTTGTGTTTGCTGAAGAGAGTGCAATAAGTGATTCTAGCAAGCTGTTTGTTGAGTTTTCGCGGCAAAGTGATATATCGAAGATTCTTGGGAGAATTTTAAGAGATAACATCAGATTTCTTTCACTAAATACTGTAGCTACAATCTATCATGGGGTATGTAAAGTGCAACTTCGAGCTTCTCCTTATCATGTGTTACTGTCCTTGGATGCTTGTGGCATTGGTTTTGATCAAATATTTATGGAAGCTTATGCTTCAGCTATCTTCTATGGTGAATCGTTGAAGCTTCACTTTGTTATGAATGGACAGGGACAAGGCTCACAGATTATTTGGATGACATTAACACTATCTAAGATTCTTTTGCCGACTCTTACAATTGTGAGACGATTAGTCTATCCTTTGAGCTGGAGTTGTACAGGTCCTTCACAAGAGATCTATAAAAACATTTAAGTTCGACACAAGAGTACTCAGGCAATTCATTATCCATATTGGTTTGTATTTTTCACTTACACATATTTCCTAACTTGTTGTGATCAACTATTGAGGGTCTATAGAGGGTCGGATTACCGGGTCAGAATTCCATTATATCGAGATGCTAAAGGGGATGTATTGTTGATTGTTCTGACGAAGGATGTATATATGTTGGTTAATTTCTTAGTTTCTATCACGTATCTCTCAAGAATAGGCAAAGATTATAGTTATCTCTCCTGTGAACTTGTATGGAGGACGGGAATTCAGTTCAAGCTCGTGGTAGATCAAAATCCAGAGGTGATATTATTGATGGTCTCCTTGAAACGTGCATTAAAATTATTTCCTACCGGTTTATGTAGTGTGAGAACTCTCTTCAGACTGCATGGAAGGGTGGTGGGAATGCATTTCTTTTTACACTGCTCATTACCTGCACCGGTGCCCTTTGGAGTTGTCAAGGTTCTAGAGGAAGTTGAAATGTTAAATATGTATCCGAGAATGGTGGATCTTCGGTTACTGTTCACTGTGCTAATTGATGTTTTTAAGCAACTCCTAGCAATTCTCACAGTCTAAGGAGTGGTAACTGTGGCACCACAGCTGGAGTTTCTGGAGATGGAATTCTTTTGAATCATTTATGGAGTTTGTGGTACTCGCCAACATATCATTATAGCTGGACAGAAATTCCTGTTACGGAGGAGAACTCGTTTGTGGGAGTTTACATTCAGACTGTACAAAAATTTGTGGATCAAGAGTGGAGGACTACAAAGGACAAGGAAACAGTGCTGCTCAGAGAGGATTTAACTGCGGCGCCACTCCAACATCATTTCTCGCTGATGCTAGTGCAAAAATTCACTTCCGTAGCCATTCCAGGGTGCATGGGAACCATAGCCACTGGTCTTGTTGTAAGTAATACTTCTAACAGTATTTACGAAGCTCAGTTCGATGGTGTATTGGTGCACACTCAAGGTCAGGTTGCAAATTTTATTTGGCCTGCAGCAACATCATGCCTCACTGAAGTTTATGTTTTTAATTTTTTCATAAAATTCACATATGAGGTTAAGGTATTTACTGCAGTTGGTAAACCACTAGAATGGCTTGCATTCAAGTGTTTTGTTCCTTGTCAGTTCCTGAAGCTTCGGCAATTCAATGAATATCAAGTCGAGACTGACATTACCAGAACAACGTTTAAGGCAGTCACTCTCAAGCAACTGGTTGTACCATTTCAGCGTTGCACTTCCGCAAGTGATAAAGGAAGGGGTTATGCAGTAATTTACACAGACATAGTGACAAACTCCAAGATGATCACACTAATGTCAGGTCCGTTGGTTGATTATGAGGTGAGAACTGCAACCATGAACAAGCATTGCATTTTGCACGAGAGGAGACAGTTGGTTATGTAGGAGGGTGTAACAAGAGTACTCACTGGGCTGGTAATATGTGTTAGAGGGAGCTACAACTACCTGGATGTCCCACAGATAGAAGGTCACTTTGGGCTACAAAATAAAATCTTTTCACCTGGACGAGTTACAAGCAATGACTCGCTATCTCTCTAGCTGGTTTGCTTGATCCTCATCCTTGAGGACAAGGATGATTTGCAGGGGTGGGTATTTGTCATGTCCCGGTTATGGGTTGTACACTGTTATGGGCAGACCTTATGCTATCTAGTAAAACTAGTAGCAGGCGCGTGTGTGTGGCATGTGCCAGCGCAAGTCTTCTTTTCCCTTATAAGCCTTGAGAGTCTGTAATTGGAATCATCGAATAAAATTGTTTTGTTTGTGTTCTTCTTTCTCTTTTGGAGTTTTACCCTTCAATCTCACAGTGTAGATCCTGTAGATTGAGCCTGATCACTCATTTGTAGTGTAGATCACTACAAATGGCCGCATCCCGAATACGAACCAAATCCTTGGTTAAATTAGATACAGTAGTCACCAACTTTTTCTTAAGCATGCGGCATTTATCATTTCTATTGGAAATCTCCTTCTTCAAATTTTCAATCTCCTCAAGATGCTTCTTTTCAGTAGCTGAAAAAACAAAACGATTAAAGCCACGAGCGAGCGAAATGCAGAAAACAACACAAAAGTGAAGATAGTATAGAATTATAAACAACCTTCTTTTTCAGAAATAATAGATCTAACCAATTCAGCATGATCAGATTCTAAGCTAACATTTGTAGCTAAATCATTCCTAGCATTATCAATAACCCTAGCAGCCCACTCAAATTCAACATCATTTTCTATAAGAAGTCGAGAGCGGATCATATTTTCTCGCTCAATCAGTGCGTTCTTTTCGCTTATAGCTAGATCTCTCTCCACCTGAACTTGGAGATTAACCTCATGAAATTCCTTTAAAGCTTCCGCACCCTTGAGAGAAACTTGATCCTTCTCAGTAATAAGAGCATTATTTTTCGCCTCCAAACCCTTAATCCTTTCCTTGAACTCACAAAATTGACGTCTAAAACTACTACTAACAGATAGCGCGCTCCTATGATCACGGTCAAAAAGTTTGTATTTCGACCTGAGTTCCTCCATATTTAAAATTCTTAATTTATCATCTAAGATGTTATTCAAGGAAGAATTAAGATGCTCTAGAAGAATCTCGTCATCAACGGGATAATGAATTGCCTCATCAGGTAAGTGGTAGATCTCTGCAGGGACAAACAATTAAAAGGGGGCGAAAAGGACGCATCAACATCAAAGCAGAAATAACAAAGAGTTACGCACCAATCAATTGATCATTCCTCATACAAAGCTCAGTAACATCATTTTTATAAGTGGAAACCTCAACTTCAAGTTTAAGATTTCCAGCCTCAAGGGAACGAAATTTTCTTTGGAGATCTGAAGTAACAACATGAGATATACGAGCGTTCTGCATTAACAAAGATTAAGAAAAAAAAATCAGTAAAAGACGCAGACTCACAATGAAGATTGACGCACAAGAAAAAAACTCACAAAAGATCCAAATGCAAACTGAAAGCTTGGAGTTAAGGCAGAGGCAACTCCTCGAAGAGACTCATGACTGAAAGAAGGGGCGTCCCATATCTTTACCACCACCTCACACGCACGACCCAGTGAGACATTATCAACACCGCATAATGTGTCGGAGAAGATGCTTGACAACTGCCCCATAAAAGACTCGGACCCGGAATTATCAGAAGGAAGGAGAGAATCATCTTCAGAATGAGAAGGAGAAGGAGAAGATTCCTTTCGCTTCTTAGAAGGATTCTTTGAAGAGGACTTAGAGGCGGTTTTCTTACTCTTTTCCTTAGCGTCTCCAGTTCTCACCTACACACATAATGAGAGATAAGAAACAGAGGAAACAATATTGTTAAAATTAAACAAAGAATATTTCTTACTTCATTATCACGCGAATGTGACGCATGAGACATAATTTTAGCCTCCTTCGTCTGTTTCGCAACTTGAGATTAGAGGAAATAGTAAGGGAAACGAAGAATAAAAGAAGAAAAGTAAGTAATAAGGTTAGAAGGAAGCGCACCACATCTCTTCGGGCTATACAAATTCCCAAGGTTTGTAAGTGGCAAATCTCTCGGGGAGAGGGAGGTCAGAACCATCAGCATCTTTGCCAGTAATATAAGAGCCTTCAACAACAATGGGATACTCCACCCAACGAGTATCTTTTTATTTATGAGTGGTTCTATTGGAAGAGTCATGAAAGTCAACATCCCGCATGATCCTCTGGTCCTCTGCGATTCCATCTTTTCTACTTAAGCGAATGCCCTAACGGAAAGATTCATTCTTCATAATGACAACATCGTAGCGAAGAAAGAAGTTCTCAACCGTATATTCTGCAAGAATAATTTCTTTTTGTGCGAAGTTTGGATTCCTTACGTCCTCTAGATAAGCATATCCCAATCCGGCCGCACGACGATAGTATTCAGACATTATTCTTATGGAATCGCCGCTCAATTGAAACACGCCTCGTCTAAATTTTTCATGGGAAAGTAGTTCGTAGAAGAAAGGAATTTGAGGATTATATAGAGGAGTGGGGAGACCCGCAGAGAGTTGAACAAGCGAAACAATGACTCTATTGTTATCCCATTGGTCATCAGGAAAAACCCACTCAGGTCCAATCATAGAAGTGGGCTTAGATCCATGAGGGACTGATAATGTGAAACCTCTACACTCAAACTCATCCTTTAACCTGTTGAATTCTCTGGTGTTTTTCCAGCCGGGTTTTAGAACCATTTTTAGAATGGCAACGGAAGGTGAGAATTTAACCGAGATGATCGAGTCAATCAAGATCAGAGTGATCAAGATGATGATAAAGAATAAGAGCTAGAGAGAATAAAAACGATTGGAAGAGAATGCGAAGAAAAGGTGATGACAAAGAAGAAAGTTGCAGACAAAAAAAGGAGAGAGAAGGTAAAAAGAAAAATAGGAGACGTACAACAGTAACTAAAGGATTTTCATCCCAACTCCTGAGAGATTTCTTATCATCAATACATTAATGAGCGGATAAGAAGAGGCGTTATCAAAGACGTGTCTGATAATGAGTGGTTAAGAAAACACATGTGGGTCACCATGCCGAGAACCCGGAAAAAGATTAACTGATAGGAATACGAAAAGATGAACGAGCGCGGCAAAACATGTCAGAGTTTCTCATACCGCTATCTTTATCAAAAGAACGATATGAGAAGAGGCAAAATGTGGGTACAAAATACCGCACACTCGTTTAGTATGAGAAGTAACTCCTTAAGTGATAGATGAATACGATCGCATCCAACATATTCAAGATGACGAACCAGATGACGTCACCTAATCACGAGTAAAATGTGAAGATACGTGCGACAATAAAGAAATCGTGCGGCAATGGTAAATCCCTATGCGATAGTGACGCACATCAGATCCGAAATAAGGGGCTTTATTAGTTGTCCTCCACTATGTAAACTCCTATATAAGGAGCCAAGCGCCTTTGTAAAAGGAGAGATCTTTTTAGAGAGCTTAGACAAGATATTAAGGAGAGAGAAATAATATTTTCTTCCCAAGTTAGGGTTTTCTCATATCTTTGTACTTGTTCTAAGATTTTAATAAAAGTTCTTGAGATTCTTATGATGATTTCTTAGATTTATAGATTTTTATTAAGGATGTAGTTGTGAGATTTCTCGCAATTACACAAAACATGGATTGTATTTAGTCACCACCTTTCCTTATACTAAAAGAAGAAGACGGTGTCCAACAGTCAAACAACTTTTACTTGTATCTCCTGCTTCAAACAATTACTTGTCTCTCATGTTTCAAACAAATAACTTTTACTACTTAGTTCGGATTTAGGTTAGCAAAATAAATAAATAAGTCCTTGAAAAATGGTGGAGGATGTACTACCCCAACATGTTTTTCATCCTATACCTTTTCTTTATGTCAACCCCCACCATCTTTTCTTTTTCTCGTAGGTAATCATTCAAGATAAAGATATCTCAAGTCATATGCAAAGGGTCTTCCGTTTAATCAAATAAACTCATTTGTATGGTTAGATCAATCTATCAATAACTACAAAAGTAGTTAATTTTAGATTCACATTCAATCAAAATAAATCTCAAGGAGATATATTGAGAATGGCCGATCTCACGCAACTAATCAATCGAATAAATCTGATTCTAATTGGACCCAGCCGATCAAGGTTTGTGCACATACAAATATATAAAAATTAAATAAACAATCTTATTCGTCTTCAAATCTTCTTTAATCTTCAATAAAAACCTGCACAACACCACTTGAATCTCTTGTGATCAATCACACACAGAACAAAGTCTGTTAACAATGGATTATCAAAAGATGTCTTTAGATCTACAAACAGTTCTAAAGTTCACGTCGATACTTCGATCTAGTTTGAGTGAATCTTATATCAGAAGAGAAGATTCTCAAGAATAAACAAACTAGGTGCAATTAAAGTTTCAATAACCGTTAGTCAATCAAATCAATCAAAACTAATAACACTGCAATTATCTAGTTTCCCACCAACGATACTCGTGGAGCTTCTTGATCCCACAAAAGTCTTTAAACGAGCGGTCGTAAGAGATTTAACCGAATTAGGATACTTTCCTCTCCGAATAGACGACTCCACCAGAAACAACAAGAATGAAGTTTGCCTGACTCTTAGGATAGTTTGCTGGAAATGCAAACTTAGGTATTTATAGACCAAAGATGTTTGGACACCAAGGAATTTCCAAAACCGAAAATATTCTCAAGATATGCAATGAACGGCAAAATTCTGTTTTCCTAATTCCAATAAATGCTTGTCCAAAATTTTCGAAATCTCTCAATAGAAACTATTGGTTGCAGATTAGGTATGAAGCTGGGGAAAAGATATCTCTTCAACATAATCATTATAGAAAGAGATGCAACTAATGTGATAGCAGCTGTTCTAGGAGATAGAATGGACATTTCTTAAAATATTAATTCTGTAGTTTTAGAAATTAAAGATGCAGTTAAATCTTTTGTTGATGTAAAGTTTCATGTTGTTCGTGAGAGTGCAAACAATTTGGCTCACTCTTTGTGCCAATATGAAATGTAACTGGATGGTAGAATGCTAATTCTCCATCACCTTGTATCCTCCCAAACCTCTATATTAATGAGGTAGTTTAATAAACAGGCTCTATCGAGTCCCTTCCCTTTTTTTAAAAAAAAAAAGGAAAAAATTATACTTTGAGAATTTTGGTAATGTTTATCCTTGGCTGCTTTGTTAATGGGGGGTGGCGGGGACAAGTTGTTTCAACTTAAATTTCTAAGAAATTTCTCTTCTATAAAAAGAAAAAACTTTTACTTGTTTGGCAAATAAATCACGCAGAACATTCTTGAGAGAAGGTGGAGAGCTGGACTAACCACCATTTTGTCGATTGGTGTTTTCTTACAAGGACTGAAAAGTAATTATTATTCTTATTTTTAGTTTTATGGATTTTTTCTCTCTTTTATTTCCTCATTTTATTTTTCATTCGTTTTTTTTCTAGTTGACTCATTCATCTTTAAATGAAGACTGCAAAAATGAAAGAATTTTTCTTTTTATGGATCTTTTTCTCTCCTTTATTTTCTCATTGTGCATTCGTTCTTCAGATTTCTTGTTGTCGTAGATGTGTTTATTATTATGCTAGTTGACTTAAGAAGACTGCAAAATTAAAGGAAAAAAGTAATGTAGGTGTTTTAGTAGTGTAGCTAATTCTGACTCGCTGGTCTCTAGACTAGATGCATGGACCATGGTGATTTACTTCTAAGTATTCCGGGGCAAGCCAACGTATGGCTCACCTTCTTTTTTGAAGTCATTACATGCAATACCAAAATTGGTTGCCGCCGACCATCATCTTATACTGATATAAATAAAAGAGGTATTTTTGGTGAAGCTTTTTCGTGTGACATAAATAGCCTAGTTTAGTTGGGGACTATAACTTCTAATTGGGGACCATGGAATTTTGTTTGCCCCCCAAATTTTTCAGGGGTGTAAAAATCGGAAGATGAATATACTATTTTACCCTTGATTAATTTTTTTTTCAAGTAACGACCCTTCACCGACATTAACGGCAGTTTAGGGTCGTCATATACATCATGATCAAAACAATAACGACTATAAACTGTCATACACTAACGACTCTTTTTAGAGATTAACGACAGTCTATAACGACATTTCTAAAACATTAACGACTGTTTAAGTCGTCAAATGCGTAACCAAAACAGTAACGACCCTTCCAAAGGGTCGTCAGGGAATTGATCATTTTTATGACGACCCAAAACTGTCGTACATTTCCGCCATCAAAGAATCTTCGACAGTTTAGAGTCGTCACTTAAACAGTCTAAACATTAACGACTATTGAGGGTCGTCAACGGAAATTTTTAATACCTTGCCGATTTTTCATACTATTAGGGCAAAAAGAAAAAGAAAAAGTTAAACCAAAAATTGCAGACAAAAAATCTGGAAAAAAAAATTATACTCTAATTAAGTAAGATTATCACTAATTAATTAAAATTATCACTAATTAATTGAATTTTAACTCTAATCATTTAGGGGCATTTTAACCATTTAAAAAAAAATTTATAGGGGGTGACCTAAATTAGATTCCGGTGATCTTTTTTCTCCCCTAGTGCATGGCCCCTAATTAACCCCGATGGCCCCCAATAAATAGCCTTCTGTATCTTTATTTTTTTTTCAGCCTGGGCCTGTGTAAACACGGAAAGTACCAAGGATAAAATTATAAAAGAGCGAATGATGGTGCTTGGATCGTATCCCACCAACGTTAATCTAAACTTTGATATTTGCCTGATTAAATTGCAAGTTACAGCAATCGAGTTTTTATCCAAGCATCAGCAACGGAAGATTAAATCGGGGACAAGAGAAGAGAATTTAGTATCGAGAAGAAGGGAAAGGAAAAAAACCTAAATTGTCAATTATCGGATCATTAGTGTGAACAGATCTTTAATAAATTTGGAGTTCTTGACTGAAAAAAATGTTGTTGTTGGTGTTGGTGATGGTGATGGGTTTGATTGGCAGTTAAGAGGTTGATGTAATTGGTGATGCCAGTAGAGAGATTAAATGTGCTGATGGTACTTAGAGGATAAATAGTCAATCTTTCGGTCCTAAAAGTAAGTCGAAATCAAATCACTACTACTTCGTATTTATTTTTTGATCATTCTCTTGATTTTACATTTTCTAGGCTTCTAGCTGTCGTGGAACTCAATATTACATTAGAAATTTTAAATTTAAACGGGGTTGTAAGGTGAATTTCTATCTTCTGAGGTTGGTGTTTCAACTATCCTGGCCTAATTGACCACCATTGATAGTAAACCTTATGGATGCATTCAACATGTTTGACGAAATAACAAACAAAACTTTGATATATATAGAGTTATTACAGCTCATATTAGCAGATGATAAAATGGATAATATCATGGTATTTTCACATTTCGGTAGTGCGTTCCGTGATTGTGTTCCTTAGTTCTGTTTTAAAGGTGTTGTCATAATTTTAAAGGTTTTAGTCATTGTACTTTATGTTATCTTAGCTATCTGTGATATTCAGTGAGGATTCCAACAAGCCTCTTGCTCATATAGTGTCAAAATCCCGAGTACATAAGCAAAACGGTACAAAATATACAAATGTGACCTGTGGATATAATTGAACGCAGTAATCATGAATATCAGCTGGCCACGCTGTCATAACTGTACTAAAATGCATTAGTCAATCGGGAAGTATACCAAGGTTAAGTCTCTCAAGTCTAATCTGATGCGAACAGTAATAGCAACCGGTGTGGTCTGAGATTGACTCGCATGTTCATTTACCACAGGCGGTATCTTCATCGAGACATATGTCATAACAGTAGACTTTGGTTTACTCATCTTGGGGTCCTTTTGAAAGACCAATATCTTTTCATAAGTTTCAATGTTAAATTTGGTTTTTACTCCAGCAACAAATCTGCTGACTAATATTTTGTGTTAAATGTCATGAAGCCATTTCAAATTGAACAATCAATGGGCAAGAAGATGTGAACCTCTCAGGTCGAGAGCTGCAAAGACTCGTACTATGTCTTTGCTTTGGGAAGGTTTGAATTATTCCCTTCATTGTACTTTGATGTTCAATCATAGTCCAATGTTGTAGTGTTGATAAATTTCTTATCTTTGCATAAGATCCTATAAGCAAAAGTTAATTTGATTGTGGTTTGACCAAAAACAATTCATTACATTTTTACAATGTTTTTTATGTCCCCCGCAGCCCACGGATGATAGTTAAGCCAAGTGATTACCTTGATTCAGAGCAATGTATTGTTGCCTCAAAAGTCATAAGAAGTTTTCCCTCCACGCTAAGAAGACTATTTTTATTGTTGAGCATGATTTTATAAAGGCGACTTCTTGCTGATAGAGCAACGTTCTTCTATTCACTGTACTGCATCTGCTCGGTCTCTGTTGACAGGGAGGGATTTCCTATCTGTAAGTTTGGAGTTCTAGCATGTAAGTTACACTTCTAGCATATTTCATACATATTGTTTCTGAGTTGCAGAATATTTTTTCAGTTTCTCAAACTTATTATAATGGTCACCAGTAAGAGAGCTTGACTGAACCAACTATTTTGTGTAAGTGCATATTTATGATTGAAAAATGACTGAATGAAAAGATCGGTTGAAACATAGCGGGCACTCGAGAATACACATTTTCGATGTAAAAGGGTATTTATGATTGAAAAATTATTAAATGAAAAATTCGAGTTTAGTCGTAATAATTTTTTACAGATTAGCTTGAAATTAGTTTTCACCACTTAGTGTTGATAGTTGACTTTGACCATTGACCCGTTGTTGACTAATACACGAAAAAACAAAATTATGGAACGAACGGAAGGGCAGACGCATCGCGCGTGAATGCTATACTAGTAACAAGAGGGTAAACATGTGATGGCGCCAAACATTCAAGCGAGCAGAGATATTTAAACTCCGATTTTTGATATCATCGTCTAAAGACTTTATCCCTGTCAATGAAACATAAGATAGATATACTGGGATTTCTCCCAGTAGAGACAGTCATGTGGGACTCAAATCCATTCCCCCAGTTTTTCCACGGGTGATGCCCTGAGACCGTCTTTCTCGGATTGTTTTCTTTGAGGACAATTTGGTCTTATTTTCTATTCATTGGCCCTTGCTGTTTGCTCTTTGATGCAAAACATCCAAATGTGAAAAGAAAAGTGATAGAAAACGACCTGACAACCTACGGTCTGTTAATGTCCTACAGAGATTAAGGATGTTACCTCTGATTAACTATACTTGTCCCATTCCAAGATTATCCCTGCCTGTCTATATCAGCACTTTGCTTTTAGCCAAAATTGATAAGAACAACAATACTAACATAAATCTCTCTCAGACATTAAATTTCAAATTTCAGGTGTAAGGAAAAACATCAAGATTCGTATAAGCAGGCATGGGCAAGCCAACTCCTCCATTATTTCGGCGACGTACTTCAAGAAGCCGGTCACACACTCACACTACTACTTCCTTGAAAGCCGTCCACAATACGTGGAATCCCGACAACAAGATCATTGGGGATGGGGTGGTGCCATTGAGAAATTTGGAGTACCAGTGATGATGAATATGATGGTTTTAAAGTATCAACAAGTAAGTAGTGCCAGTCCATTTGAAAAGAAGGATTTTTTGGGATCATGGTTTTTTTGGGACCATGGTTTTATTTTGGGTAAAGACATTAGAAGTAAATCTAGGTCACCTCTTATCTAGATATTTATATTAATACCTAAATTATCCTCCTGATTAATTTTGGGTGATGATTAGTTAGTGTTAATAATAGTTAGCGTAATGATTATTGAGATGATTAAGTTAAAGATAATTAGTGAGATTAAAAAATCAGATGTTTTTTTAAGAAGTAGAATTATTGAGAGAATAAAGTTAGAGAAGATGAAGAAGGAAAACATGAAAAACGATGGATTTTACCAACCACAACCGGAGGAAGGGTATTTGGGGTACCCAGGTATGCTTCAAACTTAGATAATGTTGGTTGAATTGCTCCAAACTTTCAAAAAAAAAATGAAATTTTTTATGTAGATTTGGGCCAGTTCGGTTACCATATGTCAAGAACATGTAACCGAACACACCTGAAAGTGTAGTTCGGTTACGTTTTCCAAACACGCAGGTTACCGAACTCGCTCGTTAATGGAGGTTTTGGTCGTACAGTGTAATGTTCGGTTACCTAAGATAAAATGGTAGGTAACCGAACTTTGAACTTAACAATTTATTTGGGTACATCTTGTGTGTTCGGTTAGTTCGCAAACTTCAACGCAACCAAGTCCCCAACCGAACTGCAGGTTAAAAGTAACCTAGTGTTAGAAGTTCGGTTGGTTCGCAAACTTCAACATATTTTGCGAATCAACCGAACTGGGCTTATATATGCATGTATGCAATTAGGCAAACGTTCGGTTACTACGAAATTTATTTCTTGGCGAATTAGGTAGAGTTCGGTTACGAAGTTTCAAAGGTAGAGTTCGGTTACAAAGAAAACTTAACATTTTTGCGAACGAACCGAACTTGTGGACTTCTCATTATTTTCGTAAACTAAAGTTCGGTGATATCCTTATTTTGCGAAGGAACCGAACTTATGGACTTGTGTTGTTCTAATACAAGGAGCTCAGTTAAACGTATTTTTTTGCGAATCAACCGAACTCTGAGTTCGGTTAAGAAAAATTTAATTCGTGATAACCGAACTTTTCTCTGGAAAAAAAAAAAACTCCATTAAACCTCTCTGCAACTTCCATTTTCAACTCATTTTAATGATTACTTCTCATTTATTCAACCAAAAACGAATGACAAGTAATGGGTTTGTGAGAATATCTTTGTTAATGTTTTAAATTAAGCTATATATATATAGTGGTGGTGGTGGTTGGTGGTGGTGGTAATCGGTGGTTGGTGGTGGTGATAATCGGAGGAGGTGGTGGTGGTAATCGGCGGTGGTGGGCGGTGGTGGTGGTGGTAATCGGTGGTTGGTGGTGGTGATAATCGGAGGTGATGGTGGCGGTAATCGGCGATGGTGGGAGGTGGTGGTGAGAGGAGGTGGTGGTTATATATATATATATATATATGTGTGGTTATTGGGTTGGTTTTAAATTAAATTAGGTTAAGGATAGGTTAATCATTTCAATGCTTTAGGACACCCCTTATAACTATAGGGAAGATGGCCTAATAAAACCATGGTCCAAAAAAAAACCATGGTCCCCAAAAAATCGTTCTTTGAGAATCCATGGCTTATGCCACTCTCAATTCTCGTCCTACTTATTCTAACCTTCCTACCCGTCACAATGAAATTCATTCGGTTGATATTGTTATCTTTCGT
Organism: Papaver somniferum; assembly: GCF_003573695.1. Lineage (NCBI taxonomy): Eukaryota > Viridiplantae > Streptophyta > Magnoliopsida > Ranunculales > Papaveraceae > Papaver > Papaver somniferum. The sequence goes on along the minus strand of NC_039361.1, from coordinate 19,457,734 downwards.
TGTGGCCACCATAACTTCATTCTGCCTTCCTCGCTCGTGTTTTTGGATTTCTTACCCTGTATGCGCTATTCTCAGCTATTACAACTGGTACTTGTTGTCACCAACAGCACCATCATGGTGGTCACCTTTCCGCGAGTTGATTCTTAGAATTCAACAGATGACTCTCCCTATATTCACAAGTCTAATTCAGGTTTTCCGGTATAATGCAAAAAGCAATCGGGCAGAAGACACAAATGAGTCGAACAACAACACCGCCAGGTTGCCAGTTTAGTAATACAGAATCAGTGAGATCTTGCCATTTGAATTGTGGCACTGGCTGGTGTTTTCTTAGACTGCGTGTCTGGTAGTATTATTAAATTAAACTAAATTAAATTAAAGAGTCTCATCTCTCTATGGATTATGCTCAAAGAGCCAGTTATTTATTAAGTAAATCTTTTGTTTTGCATCAAAATAAATCTTTGACTGCACTGGAGTTTTTTTCGTTTTTAATATTTCTTTTTTGTTAGACTGCACTGGACTGGAGTATGATACTTTGACATGTGTTTGGTCCATTTGTGTAAAAATAATAAAGGCAATCTTTTTAACAATTTTTTTCTCTGTCTTTTGCATATTGCCGGGTCACTCAGATCCGGAATCAAATAAGCGACAGAGAAGAAAGCAACAGGACCAAAAAAGGGAATCCTTCTTCCTGTGGCTTTATTAAAATCTGTAAAATCAACTACAACAATTCCCTAAATTTAAGTCAGTTGTTAATCTAGCTTGTTTTAGGGATTTCTGGATGAACAGTTTACTCAGCTACAGCAACCACAAGATGAGTAGCCCAGATTTTGTGTTTGATGTGTGTTTTTTTTTTCTTTTCGAGGATTGTGAGAAACTTCTAGATGAATTAGCCATACCTCTGTAATTTTGAGTGAGAGATCTTGTTGCCATTAGTTTGATTTGATATCGTTGTTTCTAGTTGTGAGCACATGCACCGCGCGTGGGTCCGAACGCTCACAATCAATCTTTAACATCTAGGGAGATTATGATGACGGTACCCTGGTGTTGATTCATCGGCTCAAAACCTTCGGGTTTATCATGGCCTCATCCAACCACTCCAGGCGTGGCGTTTGTGCATGGGATATAAGTATTAAGGAAAACAAAACATATAAGCAAACACGTGCGGAGCTAAATGAATGTAAAGTGTTGAAATGTAAATAAGACCATGGTTTACGTGGTTCAGCACTAAGGCCTACATCCACGGGATTTGTTGTTCTACTATGTTCTTCACGGTTACACGAATAGTTGAATGATTTTTGGGGTTTACATGTTTCTCTCCTCTCAGGGATTAACTTACCTTTGCTATTTCTCTCTCTCTCTCTCCTTCCCTTCCTGATGTTTTCGATCCCCTTTCCTCTTGGTGGAGATTGGGTATTTATAAGGTTAGAACGTGGGACCCATCTCTGAAGACCGTTGGAACCTTATCTTCTTGTGTCCTTGCGTCCATCGCGCGGAGGTCTGCGTTTCCCCCTTGATCCCGCAGAGGCATCCTCGCTCGTTCCACAGGTTGGTCGACACGTACACTGCTCGGAGTGTTTAATGTGGGTAGTTGAGGGGTCTGCTCGTGTCAGACAAGTGTCTTCTGCCCCTGTCAGCCCGTGTCAGCTAACTTTCTCTCCACCGTTGATCTTGGCTTCTCTTTTGGGGATGAGATAAAGTAACTCCTCGGACTTTATTTGGTGTTTCGTGACCCATCCTGTTTTGATGTTTTTGGCATGCATGCTTTCCACGTACCTCTTTATATACACGTGTCTGATAGTGAGATATATGTGTACACACTATTAATTTGATAGTAATTGTGGATCGTTATTGGTGGGTGGGAAAATCGATTTGTTAAACCCGACTGGAAGAAGGATGAGAACATGGCGGAGGACTGGAACTGTACTTCCCGTAATTGGAATGGTGATGCTAATGACAAAGGTAACATTATTCTACTCGATCTTTTTGAATTACATTAGTATGTGTAAATTGTCATGGTTGTTGATTTCTCGTAAGTTTGACTGTGATTTGTTTGATTTGGTATCCGGACCAGACGACCAGCGAGGACTACAGGTTTTTTGCTATCTCAACTGCATTCTCTGAGTTCAGTAACAAAGGAAACAATACCAATTTAACATTAACCACAAGCAAAAGCTTGATTGTGGTGGTGGCTACATGAAGTTACTGCATTATTATGTTGACCAAAAGAAGTTTAGTGGTGACAGTCCCTACAGGTAACTAGTACTCATGCTTAATTACTTTCACTGTCTATTCGTCTACTACGAGCTGAATACGCCGTGGATCACAATTGTGGGGCGGGAGCCATTTTCTTACAGTTTGATCTGAGATATTATGAGGAAGTATTTCCATAATCTTTGAACATGTATTACATTTTCTTTGATATTTTCTATTAGTGTGGTTAATTAGAGGTCAGGTTCTAGAGCCTGAAAGTTGGATAAGAATTATTGGAATATTTATTGAGAGGATTTGTCCCTTGAACTGTTAATGAATTTGCAAACTCATGTTTGTTCATTACCTGGAAACTGACTAAGTGACTGGTGTACTTCTGGCAACTGATTTCTGTTCTTCCAAATAATTCCTAGTAAAATCAGTTCTGGCTGTTGTTTCAATTTTTCCTAACTTTTGGTGGTATGTTGCACATAATCTAACATGAGCAAATGTAAGATAGTTTGAATACGTTTAGAGACAAAGACTAGATCAATATCAATGTGTTCTGATAACAATCAACTTTCGTATGCTTGGTTTAGGTTTTGGTTGTAACAACTAACAACCCACAAAGGAGTGCCCAAGGAATTTCACGGAGCAAAACAAATTGAATTAAAAAGTTAGTTTCCACTACTGTCACATTATTACGTTCATTACTCCACTCCGAATGACTTCTAATTCTTTTACGCTTTATCTCATTTGTACAGGCGTAAGTTACTAGTTTTTGTTCTCTTTTATTGCAGCTTCCTCTGCCCATGGAAGAATAAGGTTCCCCCTTCGCTAGGTTGTTGTCCCAGAATTATATAAGAGTTTGCCAACTTCAAGCTTGACGTTATACATGCATCTTCACCTAGAATTATGGTAACTTTACCTTGACTGTTCCACATCTTCTAATATAATATAAGTCAATCTTTGGTTTCTTGTTGGCTACCGATTTTGTTGTGACCAACTTTGATATTGAAGTCCCAAACACTGAATCGACTGATGGCCTTGGTTCTGGAGCTGAAATTGTGTGGAACTGGAACCAGTAAAACCAGTTTTAGTGTTCTGGGAAAACAGGTGCATATGGCAATTTTTTGATACCCCAACTGGCAGTATCTTAATTTAGATAGGGATATTGTATTTTCATATAGCTAATAATCTGAATTTTAATTCAACAGGTATGGGCCAAGCCATGCATTAGTAGGTGGGTTCAGCTCTAAATCTTGCTCTAGCATTGGAACACATATGGGATCAGCTAAAACATTTAGTACTGGTGAGATTTTAAAAGCTGCCAATAACTTTGATGAATCAAAAAACTGGGAGGAAATGGTATTCTTGATGACGAGATGAATAGTGTTCTTAAAAGGAACACATTCATAATGGCAGCTTGGATCTCATTTACATGGTAATTTGAGTGATTTTGCATTCATCGTTTTCTCTTAACTAAATAGACCCCTGCACGCATTTATTGGTTTTGTTTCATGTTTGGTTGCAGACGTGGAAAAGAAATTTATGCCACTTGGTTGGAGTTCGCGGTTGAAGATTGCACTTCGTTCTGCTTGTGGTTAATCTTATTTACAAAAAGACTACTTGCGTGTCATCTAATTTTGATTTGGCTAGAACAACCCTGGATGATGGAAACAAGCACTCATATCTTGGGAACTTTTGGGTATGGATTGATTTTTTTCTCTATCGAATTTATTATATTTGGTAAGCAATTATTTCCCAATGACTACTCTTCGCCTTTCTCACCAAAAATTAACCTAGAGTAATGGCAAATGGCCCTTATTATGACTAGGTGGCTAATTATATTGCTTGCAGTAACCCTCCAACGATATATATTCTGAAATTCCTTTTTTGTATATGTAGCCCCAGAGTATGCAATGACCATGCATCTTCTTGTCATGAGTGGTGCTTAAAGTATGGTATATTTCTTCTCGAGCTTGTGACAGGAAGGGAAGCTGTAGACATGTCAGGACCACAAGGTCAAGAGAGTTTGGTCACCTGGGCTAGTCCACTTGTCAGTAAGGAAGTTTAGGAATGATTGTCGATCCATCTATTGGGTCTATTTCATTAGACAGTGTGGCCAAAATAGCAGCCATAGCTTCGATATGTATACAGCCAGAAGTACCTGACTGTCCTTTTATGGGTGAGGTTGTCCAAGCCTTAAAAGTTAGTGATAATGTAGTAATATCTGAAAGTTGTAGCCAAGAGGCTTTAACTCTTTTAGGAATTGATACTAGAACTAGTACTGGTTTCCAGAACATTATTCACGAGCTGATTATCGAATGATTCATTATGATTTTGATTCTATTAAAAAAATGACAAGGCCGTTATCCGTATTAGAAGCGTTCAGTAGTTCCCCCAGGTTTTGACAAGAGTTCGTTAAAGTCTTTTAGAAGGCATTCTAGTTAAGGCCTGTTAAGAACTGGGAAAAGCTGACACTTCTGGGGTAGGCTGCCAAGATACCTGCTGGAACCATGATTTTGCACTCAGACCATGGGCCTTGCTGAAGTTTCTGTGTGCTGTTTAAGAACAGCAATGCTTAATGTCAAGAACACTTGCGTATAGGGAACGTCCATGAGCATTATATGACTAATCCAGATGGATATTTGTTATTTAATACAAGAAAATAAAAATTCAGCCCTTCAAACTTCAAGAACTGGTTGCAGAAGTTAACCTTTGGAGAATGGATTCATTATTCTGGTGGCCCGTGAAGGATTTTAAGATTGAGATATTGATTTTTCTTTTTTTTTTTTTTGGTGGTCATGTAACTAGTGTTCATGCTGTACATAATTATTTTTCTTTTATCAGCTTGTAATAGTGGGAAGAACTAACATTCTGCAAGAGCATTGGTAATTGGATTCCAACGAATTATTTTTCTTTTACGTTGTCACCTGACATCCCACATTCAAAATTTTACCATCCAGTAACTTCTGTGGCACACATCAAATTCTTGTCATAGGGTTGCAATGAACTACTAAACAAAAATTTGAGTTGCACGGTATATTTTGGATTCTAAATGAACCCTAATTTGGGACATACAGGATAATTTTGGGGCATACAGACTTCATCAAATTCAGCTAAGGGCTGTCCTAGTGATGCTAAAGTTACTGTAATACCCTCATATAGTTCAAATTACATTACTACCCTTCCACTTAATTAAATTCTAATCCTAAAACTTTCCCACTAATTAGTCCATCCCCCTAATTAACTACCCTCCCACTAATTAACTCACTCATTAATACTAAAACGGTTACTTAAACCAAAAAAAAAATATTTAAAGTTTTAAAAACCAAAAACCCTTCTCTCCCCCTCTTCTTCTTATCTTCTTCTCAAAAATTTCTGAAAATTTGTTCGATTAACTTCTCTGTTAAACACATACATGGCACCTCGTGCTAAGCGATGCCCTAGAAATACGGTGTCGAATCCTGGTGTTGCTTCTGTAGCATGTCAATTTAGGGTTTTTGGAAAAGATGGAGATGAAGTGGATAGTGGATCGATTGGTGTTGGAGAGGGAGAAATAGAGGCTGATTCTTTAAGATTGCACATAGAAAGGTATTTCCCACAAACCCATTGTTTATTTTTGCGTATTTCGTTGATTTATGACATGTAATCGATGATTCGTCTCGGTTTTTGTTAGTTTCAGGGTAGTGTTCGGCTGAAATGTAGCAGCCGAACTTATTTTTTTTACACAGACGAAGAACAGTTCGGCTTAAAACTTGAATATCGTATGAGCCGAACCATTGAGTTCATCGGCTTAAATTTTTTATGATAATCAACCGAACTTGAATGCCATTATTTAATAACCGATCTATTACTGTTGGGTGCATTGTTCGGCTCATTGTGATTAATATCGAATGTGCCGAACTTTTCTCTGACCATGGCTAATACTGTTGGCCACCTAGTTCGGCTCATTGTGATAAATATCGAATGTGGCGAACTTTACACTGTGTATGGCCAAAAACTTCCTGTAAACTTGTCCACTTATAAGTGAGTTATCATATTTATTTAATTTGGAAAACTAATTAAGGTTTGTAATTTGTGTTAGCACGCATCCGGGAAAATTCAAAGAGAAGCTCAAAAGGAGAACAATGGAAGTGACTCCTTCTAACTCAAAAACTCCCAAACCTCGAGGTGGTGGCACAAAGAACTTACATGCAGGGAAAAGGGGAATTGATACGACTTGCTATTTGCCCGTAGAACAAGAGGATGACAATGATGAAGATGTTGGTGAGGAAGGTCAAGAAGAAGAAGAACTAGAACTAAAACAAGAACAAGATAAAGTTGTTACATCAAGGGAGACAGGTAAGCACATTCCTCATCCGGATAATGTGATACGTCCTCGCAGGGATGGTTTGCCCCATGGTCTCCCTGAAGATGGTGGAAGAGTGTTGATTGGATACAAGGAGTCATGGGCGAAGAAAATTTACGAGAATCCGGATCACAGGGATGCAGTCCGCGTACTTAGACACCAAAGCGCCGCACATTGGGATATTTTCAAAGAGGCTCCTGAGGTGGTGGCTTTAGTACAAGGCTCAGGTTTATGGCCTGCTATTTTCTGTGCACAAGAGGAATTTTATGCAGTTACAAAGTCAGCCTTTTGTGAGAGATTTTGTCCAGAGACTTACACATTTCATCTCCCCTTTGGCGAGATGGCAATCACTTCAGATGATGCACAGAAGATTAGTGGTCTTAGAACGCATGGGAAAAATGTTTACTCAGCGGTTTATGAAATGACTTGGGATGAGTTGTATGTACTTGCTGAGGAAACTCTTGGTTGGCCAAAAGACAAAACAGAGGGATGAGGTCACAGCTAAAGAGGCGAAGTTTGTGGATTCTAGCACAAAGAAGTTGAAGAAAATCAAGTTCACTGCTTTGAAAAAGTGTTTTGGAGACATAAATGAGAAAATTTCAAAGGGGAAGTTGGTTATGGACGAGGTCACAGCTAGTACATACAGGGGAATTGGAGTTTGCCTGCGCTGCTAAAGAGGTGAAGTTTGTGGATTCTAGCACAAAGAAGTTGAAGAAACTCAAGTTCACTGCTTTGAAAAAGTGTTTTGGAGACACAAATGAGAAAATTTCAAAGGGGGGGTTGGTTATGGACGAGATCACAGCTATGCGCACTGCTACCGCGTATTTGTTGCATACTTTAGGAAGTGTTATATTTCTCGATAACAGTGGGAACAAGGTTAATTCTCAATACCTTCAATTGTTAAAGGATTTGAAAAGCTGCCACAAATACTCTTGGGGAACCGCGGCCTTTTCTTTCCTATTCGAGCAACTTGGAACTGTGTCTAGGTTAACAAGTAGAAACATTGGAGGTTATTTCACAATGCTTCAAGTAAGTTTACACATTGTAGTTCCATTTTCAAGAAAAAACTCGGCTTTCAATTTTGGTTTATTTTACGCCGAACCTACTTTTCTGTAGGTTCGGATGTTTCGATTTCAATATCCTGAGCCGAACTTCTAGGGGTTCGGCTTTAAACCTTGTTTTGTACATAAGTCGAACTTGCTTCTGTTTCCCCAAGTTGACAACCTCCATGATCCAATTCTACTGATCCTAATAATTAAGTTTTGTGTTTTGTTTTTAATATTGTTGGTGTAGGTATGGATATATGACCATTTCCCGGATTTGAATTTAGTCAAGGAAGATGACAAATGGGTAGATACATTCCCTACCTCGGCCAAATGGAGTTTCAAGGAAAATAAGAAGAGGAATAAAAAGGAAATCTTGATGGCTTTGAGAGAAAACTTAGACTCTTTGACTGCTGAACAAGTTATATTTCAACCATACAACAAGGATGAAGAAGATGATGATGTTGTTGAGGATGAAGATATGTCGTTGGGGATGTACTATGTGCCATTGTTTTATCCCGAAGGCTTTATAGTGTTTGATCCCCGTCGAGTACTCCGTCAATATGGATTTATCCAAACGATTCCGGTGCTAGAGGAATCAAAGTTCAAGTTGTTGCCCAAGGTTCTAAGGGAACAAAGAGTATCGAAAGTTCATGGAATGCCGAATATGATCCCGATCCTACCATTGATTGTTGGGATAAATTTGAAGATAAAAAATTAAGTTGGGTTGGGTTCGAAGATTTGCGTGACGATCCTTATGAAGTTGACCCGGCTTATATAGATTGGTATAACCAAATTTCACATCCCTTAATCATTAATAGGGAAAGTCAAGCTTTGGTAGATGGTAAGAGGGGAAAGCGAACACAAAAGGAAGTGGAACCGAAGACGAGGAAGAACACAAAGGGCATGGTTGAAGATGTTTCGAAGTCTTACGGAACTATGGTATATTGAGTACATACTTTTAAACTTGTTTTCAATATTTTTGTCTATTGTTGCTTGTATATTTTAACTAAATTTAATCAGATGGCTGGGGGTAACGACGTGTTGAAGGATGTGAAGAAGAAAATTGATTGCAATGTGGATATGGCGGTGGAAGAGAAAGAATATATGTACAACCGTTGGGTTGGAGTAATCAACAAAGGTGAAGGTGCGAGTGTAAGTGGGGCTAGAAAAGGTCGTGGTGGTGGAAGACGCGGTGGTGCTCAATAGATGATTATGTTCAAATTGAAGTACACTAGGTTTTTATGGTTTGGTTTTTAAGTAATGTTTGATTTTAACACAATTTTATTTACTTGAAGAAAACAATGTTATGTGTTTGGTTTTCGGTACAATGTTTTGATGTTTAACTACAATGTTATGCTTTTATGTTTAAGTGAAATGCTATGCTTTTTGTCTAATGTTGTTTTTATGTTTAAGTTACAGTATAAAGTTCGGCATATAAATATGTAATACGTATTAGCCGAACCTTTTACAATTTGCTAAGTAAAAAGCTCGACTTATAAGTGTTTAACACGTATAAGCCGAACCTTACACTGTAACGTATGACCAACAACGTTCATCAGGGGCATCTCATACTTATTGGTCTTGTAAGTGCAATCCAATACGAGAACTTGTGGGAAGCATAACGCCAACTTTACGCATTCCGGAAGGGCAATAAAAAGGTGTGTCACATGGCCAAATTCATCCAATTTCTTTTGGCAAGCATAGTTCTTCTTTTGCGCCAACCACAATAATTGTTGCATCACCAACCTACCTTGCAAATCCTTTCTTCTCAAAGTACTTCTCGCGTTATAGATTTGTTGCAACGTAGTCTTGTTATTCTTATCATCCGCCTTCAACTTGCTAAGAATTTTAAAGGGTGCCATACATACTCGTGTCATTTTATCTACCTCCGCATATTCATGAGCTTTTAGTCTTCCGGCTCTATAATGTCCATGAAGATCCTTTGGACGTGGGTGGTTATGACGGCAATCCATATCTTCATTCATTTTGAAAACTTTTTCATTTATGTTCCACTTTAAGACGATCTTGAAAGGACAATTTATCTTCCTTGTTTTAGTCTTATATGTTTTTTGTCTACCTTTAACTATGACGCAATTGATTTTCCAAGCATGTTCCTCAACCCATTTAACAACTTCTTCTTTGGTTTTCCACGTCTACATATACACAATTACAAAACTTAAGTTTTATTAATGATTTTGCATACAACAAACTTGAAAAATAATAAAAACATAAACTACGTTACCTACCAAGCCAGTTTGGAAATGATCTTTAGTATCTTCATGAATGACATCAACAGGTGGTGGTTGATCCTCCACAGTTTCCATTTCAGGAACAATCTACAACAATATCGCACAGGTTTTGGGTCAGGTTCGGCTAGTACGCAGTACTCTATGAAAGCCGATCTCACGGTTCGGCTAGTTCGTGTTCGATTTCCAAAGCCGAACCTATTCTCAAACATGGATTCGGCCTATTGGGCACTAATAATATAAGCCGAACCATAACACTTGAAATTTATAAAAACAAAAATTATGGTTCGGCTGGATAACGTGTAAGCCGAACATTTCATTGTAACTTGTATAACTTTTTGTATACCGTTCGGCTTATATTATCACATCGCATTAGAGCCGAACCATGAAAATTATTTGGCGCGAAAATATTGAATGAAAGTTCAGCGTATATATTTCTCAATCGTAGAAACCGAACTGTTCTTATTTTTGATGGTTCGGCATACACATTATCTGCCAAACCTTACTCTGTTGCGCCGAACTAGTTGCAAAAATCATAACTTTTGGTGAAATAAAGCTACAAAACGGAAATTAAACAACTTCTATAACCATACCTGTGTATTATTAGCATTGGGTTCCTCATCCATGTACTCATCTTCGGGGTTTGGCTCCATAAAGGAATCATCTTGAGCTTGAGAAAAAGGTTGAGTTTGGGTAAAATCATTTTCAAAATCCAACAAATAAGCCATGTCTGGATCTCCATCGTAATTGATATGTATTTTCAACTTTACGTGATGAAGATTCATCTTCCTCACTCGAATTTGTATCACACATTTCTCAATAATCACAAAGATCACAAAGAAAAAAATAAAATCCTCCTCTCCTTCTTCTTTCCTCCTTCTTCTTTATCTAAAAAAAACTAACTCACTAATCTTTAAAAAAAAGAAAATTATGATCCTAAATTAACACTAAACTAACTAATCAGATCAACACTAATTAATCAGATTAACACTAATTTAACACTAATCTCATAAGGGTATTTTGACATATATGAAAATAGGTTGGATAAGGGATAGCCTAGAAATACCATTTCCAACCCCCTTTTTTGTCTTATTATGTATGCCTCCAAATTATCTTGTATGCCCCAAATTAGGGTTCTTCTAAATTGCATCTTTATCGTTCAGGTGACAGATTTTAGGTCATAAAACTTGGGGGTAAAATGTTCCCAGTGAGATATGCAAGTCCGAGTCCGCTCAATACTGTTTGAGACGAGCGATCACAATTCAAGCCTAGGAAACTATCCAGCTTCACTTCCTAGGCACTCCCAACTCTTAAAGTTCTGTCAACAAAACAAAAATATATTCAATTTCTCTCTCAGTTCCAAACGACCAAACCTAAGTTGAAATCTCAGATTGGGATTTCATTAACTAACAGAGTTCAACTAACCTTTTCTTCTTCTTCAGTTGAAGTGTAACCAAAGTAAAGAACCCAAACAATGTTGTTATCATCGTCAACATTAATTGAATACAAAAACCTCGTATTTCAAATCGGATTATCAATCCTTCTAACTCTAATCCTCACATTTCTTCAACTCCCAATTCGATTTCTCGAAGGTCTTAACACTTACATTCATCCAGAAAACGTCGCAAGTGATAACAATAAATCTGGGTTTCGTCCAGCAATCCGTAGACCAAGTGATAACAACACTTCTGTAGAAGGATATCAGAATTTAGATTCAAGTAGTAATGAACAAATCAAGAAAAGGGTTCATCCTAAGAAAGGTAAATTCGAGTTTGATGAAACTAATGCTCAGATATTTAGATTACATTTAGTTGATAGTCATATTAGATCGAGGCTTTATTTCTCTGATTATCAGAATGTTTTTGTTTATTCTTTCATTTCAATTTCATCACTTGTGCTACACAAATGGGGGTTGAATATATCTGACAAATCTGGAGTTTTTGTTAATGGATCTGTGGCTCCGATTTTGTTAGGGTTTTTCTCAATTTTGAAAATAGTCGTTGTAATTGGTAAGCTTTCGTTTGAGAGATCTGCAAGTAAGAGGTCTGAGAAGCAATTGAGTTTGATTGTTGGTGGGTTAGGGTTTGTCTTGGGGTTTTCGATCTTGTTAATGGTTGTTCCTTCAGTGTTTGATTTTGAATTTGAAGGGATTGATGGGTCTGGGAAGGTTGTTGTAGCTATCTTAGCTGGTTGTCTTTGTGGGTTTTTGTTCATGCCTGCGATGAAGATTGCTCGATCGTTTTGGCTTGGAACGGATCAACTGCGATGGAATTTGTCAATAATTTCTTGTGGATGGTTTGCAAGGTTTCTTCTTTATTTGAATTTCATCATTGGAATGTTTACGTGTTTATTGTGGATTAAACCAGTGGTAGCAATATTTGTTAAAGTAGTGAATTCTAGTGAGAAGTTGGCTGGGGAGAAGTTGGTTGGGAATTTGGGTATGGCACAATCAGATTTCGATAAGTTCAGGCTAATGTGTTTACTGGCTTTTGGGGTTTCACAGTTTTTGGCATTGAGGCCTAATTTGCAAATGTATCTGAACGAGGCAGTTCTGTCGTGGTACCAGAGATTACATGCTAGTAAAGTTCCGGACTTGGAATTCAGTAGAGCGAAAATCTTCTTACACAATTACTATATGTGTTTGGTAGTATTGCAGTTTCTTGCACCATCCGCATTGGTTCTTCTATTTCTTGGATTATCGCAAATCGAAAAAGAAGAAGGTAAGAGCTTACTCACGAATTTCCCATTTTTATACAATTTCTTACCATGTTCTGCACTTGTAAAAGAAGTGGCATTATTTATGGCTTGGTGGGTTGTTTTTGTTTGTGCACTATTTAGTTCATTAAGCCTTGTACTATATCGTAAGGGATTTTTGTATGTGTCATAACGGCTACGATTGTAATCTAATTCAGTGATTTTTTTTTTTTTTTAAATAGTTATAAAATGAAGATTGTTGTGCTGCTTTTGTTATTTACCTCTCTTGTTTATGTTACATTTTTTTGTGAAATTGTACAAAAATTAGCTTTAATTAAACAAGATATGTTAAACTACGCATTGTGACCATTAGGAATCTAGTTATCTTAATTTTTGGACTCCATGGGTAATTGTTGCTGAATCAACTCAAAATCTGATTTCAGTGAACTCCATTTTTTAACTGTTCTTCCAACTTTTTTTTATCAAGCATAAGCTAATGTGCCTAGTGTTTATCGGAGTTCTATGCTTCATGCCATGTGGGCTTGTATGATTTAGGTTAGTAAAACCTTTTGTTTGTAGAATTTTTTGTTCTTTGTCTGTTACTCTTGCCCTCTCTATATTGTTTACTCTCTAGTCGTTTGGACATCATACTCGAGAAGAACATTGGTGGTGGTGTTTCTATCTCAGAAAACCTTATTCTACAACAGTACTTTGGCGTTCCTGATTTATGTACCAGTCATAACAAACTTGTATCAGACGTTCGAGACGTTTCTGTGCCTTTGACATCACGTAGGAATGTAGGTCATGCTTATCTAACCTTTATAGAATGCTTGAGGGAGTCTGCTGAAATTGAGCTTGAGTTCGTCATGTGCATCGTTACATAAATTTTGCTATCTTAATTTGGACCCTATGAGTAGTAGTTGCTGCATCAACTCAAATCTGATTTTAAGTAATCAAATGTGCTTCCAGTAAATTCCATTTTTAAACTGTTTGGTTGCTATTTATTTCTTCCACAAGTCTTATTGGGCATAAACTATTCTGCCTAGTGCTTATTGGAGTTCTATGCCTTCCTGTAAACATGGCTCTGAACATATGACATGTATACAAATAGCTATTGGCTATATCTTTAGTTCTTTACCCTACAGGATAAGAGATACACCCTATAACTATATTTTATCGCCTTATCATGTGTTTTTCTTTGCAATGAAAATCAACCAGTAATATTACCATGACACACGACTAGAGTTGTGGGTCTTTCACCCTTGAGTAAAGAGTAGGTGTGGGCAAAAGTGGAGTCAATGATCGAAATAGATAGTGACTTATCCTTGTAAAGGACTCTCCTCTAGACACTGCTAGTATAGGATGTTCATATCAGTTGTCTTTTAGGTTTGTATTACCTTTTGTAACTATTTTTGATTTGGGTTAGAAAAATCTCCTGTTTGTCAAATCGTTTGTTCTTTGTTTGTTACTCTTGCTTTTCTCCTTACTGTTTACTCTCTGGTCGCGAGGCGAACGTAGTGGTTGTTTTCTTTTTTAGGAAACCCCTTTTCACAACAGTGCTTTGTCGTTCAGACTTTTTTGCATGTGTCATAACGGCTTCTTTTGTAATCTAAATGAGTGTATTTTTTGAATAATTATAAGCTAAGACTGTTTTGCCCCCTTTCCTCTCCATGTTACTCTTCACTTCTTTAGTGACCTAGTTATCTTAATTTTGACCCTCTGGGTAATTTTTTGCTGAAGCAACAGAATTGTAAGATGTACCCTGTAACAATTTCAGGTATGGATCTTTTATCACTGGGTGGATAAATTGGGCTCACGGTTCAACTAGATAGTATTTCTTGTGACACTCCCATAGAGTTCAATTTTCACAGTAGCTCTTGCCTTTTGCTTTTAGGTATCTTTCGTAACGTCTTACAAGTGTGGACTAGAATGTTTTGCTAAAACCATGGAGGATCTGAGACTTTGACATCAATTAGCAATGTGGGTCATGCTTATATAAGCATTACAAAATACTTTAGAATTGAGCTCTAGTTCCACAATATGTACTACTTCCGCAGAAACATATAGGTTTTCTATATTATGGAAAAGAAAAATAAGTCTGTTCCGCTTTCTTTGAAATTCTTTGCTGCTGCTCCTCAATTAGTGAGATTTAGAGGGTTGTTGTAGCTTGTTATGAAAGTATAAATATGTGGAATTCTAATTCTTAGAATTAGATCGATTTAAGGGGTAAAGCAGGTTTTAATTTCAGGACGTGATTATTACTCTCTAATCTCAACGCTTCCACCATCTTTCCCTTCTGAAGAAGCATCTAGACTTTAGGTTACAGTTTTTAGGATGACCAGACTTGAAGTTAGCCTCTCTTCTTTTTCCTCTCTCCGTAAGCAAACTATATAGCAGAAACTAGATGGGCTTCACAGCCCTCCCCATTACATCGTCATACAAAAGATTAGGCCAAAAAGATGGAGGGTGATAAACACGTACTTGATTAACATTAGGTGAAATAGCCTTCTTAGCTAGTAGATCAGCTATAAAATTACTCTCGCATAGTTCTGAGTAAAAGAAACATCCTGGAAGAAAGTGACTAAGGTGCTAAAATCTCTCAGGATGTTTACAAAACACCAAGGAACTACGCAGATACCAATTACAAGGTTCAACTATATACGCTAGAGTCACTAACCACTTCCAGCTTTGAATTTACCTAAAGCATGAACTAGCTGCAAACCTTCTTTAATGGCCCATAAGTCTGCCATATTGCTTACTGTAGCTGCACCTTCAGTATTTAGCTTATGGTAACCTGCACAAGGGAATGGCCATCCAAAATACAGAGTAGTGTAAACATCATAGGAGGCAGAGTGATTGGCGGATAAAAAAGTCATCAGATTTACACAGTGCCTGATGGAGAACGACATCTATATTGAAGACTTGTTGGTTAAAGACTACTTTGTTCCTTGATATCCAAATCTGCTATAAAAGGAACTATGCTATTGGTAAGTTGCTTCATTTATCTAGGATGATACTGGCTGTATCTGTGTATCCATTCGAGATTAATGTGGGTAGTAGATATAGAAAAACCTGATTCTGCACAATCGATATAGGGGACCAGTAGTAGCGGGGTGGTCAGGATTGTTTTGGTTTTTATGGATTGTTTTGTTTTGTTTTTCATGTCCCCTTCTCGCTGAGTCGTTGTTGTTGTTGAGACTGAGACTGAGGAACAACTCCAGAAGTGAACATACTCATCATTGATCTCCATGACCCCATAAGTTCCTCGGGTGAAGTTTCTTCTCCTTCAATGTTTATGTCCATTCTTATCCCTGGCTGGGGTTGTTGCTCACTGCGACTTCTGTCTGAGCCATTGTTTTCTTGAGTTTGCTGTGGTCCTGGAAGTGCCACCTACATCGAAAAGTTATGTGAATGGTACTGAAGTTGATATGCCATGACTGATCCATAAACCTCCTTTAGGTGACCATTCTGTTTTTCGTTATTGCTTGTTGATGGCCCTGCACCCTGTTGCACATTTCTTCTATCGACCTTTGCTTGGCCACCCACTGATTTTCCTTGATTGACTGGCTACTTGGATCCAACCGTAGAGCTTTGTTATATAACCTTTGAATATTGCATCTCTATAGTTTCCTTGTGCATAAACCAGCCCAGCCCTAGACGGCTATAAGCTTTGCTGTACCTCGTACAACCTCTGATAACTTTCTACATGCTTCTACATACAGTATTTGTTTGCAGTCGCATAAAAATACAGATTAGTTGCTTCAGAGTATGAGTTTGATTGGTCATCGTTTTTTGTATGACCGGTTTTCTTTAATAAGATGCATAGGAAAAAAAAATCTTATCACTTTGAAATTAAGGCAATGATTATCTAATTCCACTAACACAAGTTTTTTTTTTTCTGTCCCAACCTAAACCATTCAAAGTTTGTTCAAATGGGGGTATGATATATCTTACAACAAACAAATGCAAGCATGGGGAAAGAAAGGGATCATTCCAACGGATAATAGTAAAACAGAAATTTGACAAAAATTTCCACGTAGCTTACCTCATCTATTTATCCAAATACTGAAGTTTTCAACTTAGAAAAAAAAGAAACTTCCATAAAACAATTTTTGTGTGTGTTCTCATAGAGGAGTTCCATAAGTACGGAGCGAAAATTTGGACTACGAACTTAGGCGCGAAGGGTGTTTTCCAAACAACAACTCTGAAGGACCAGCTGATATACACCAAATAGCAAAAATGGTTCATATTATACACTAATTTCATGCACCAGTAAACAGTTATTCTCATGCGCCAGTTGATAGAGGCTGCTAAGCCTAGTAATGCAATTACGTCTAATTTGGCTGACCAACCTGAGGGGCCAAAGGAAGGCAGTCTCTTTTATATTTTTTTTTTCTTCCGTGCGCTGATATAGCCCATGTAGGACTATTAGTTTGACGAACAACCCCATAGAGAATCTAGCTCTATGAAATTGCAATTTTCAGATATAATTTTATTTATTTTCTCCACTGATCATGCATAGTTGCATACTGAGAAACTTCATCTAATGTTGTGGCAAGAATAAGCTAGCAAAAGAAAAGAAGAAAACAGTTGTGCCGAAAATCCAAAAATCCGGTGATCGAAAACCTAGTCTTCGACCACTATTATAATGCCGTACACGACAAATGCTAGCGAGAATAAAGAAAGAAAAACGGTCGATCTGTAATTTTGATAGAATAAAATAGAGAAAGGTGACAAAAAATTCCACATAGCTGACCTCATCCAACTTTGTTCTCAAAGTCAATAACAAGGAAAAAGAAGGTTCCATCATTCCATGCTCTAATGCCGCGGATCAATCCAATATCCATGATTGTATTCCAGAGAGAGCCAGGTAGAGGATGAAAATATAAATACAACAGTCAAAGTTAACATGGACTTTCCTTCTTGTGCATATTTTCACGGCTTATCCATTACATAGTCCTGTTAGGTAACTTGTTAACTGTTAGCTATGGTAAAAACAAGCAACAGTGAATTTAGTGATAAAGCTGGATATTTAAAAAGCGTTTGATAACATAAGCTGGCATACAGTAGATCATGTATTACAAGCTTCTGGGTTTGGAGCTAAATGGAGAAAATGGATATGGTGGTGCATTACTACAGCTCAACGCTCTCTACTTATAAATGGAACGTCCACTGAAAGATTCAGTCCACAAAAAGGGTTGAGACAAGGAGACTCTTTGTCTCCTTTTTTATTTATATTAGTAGCTGAAATTTTAACCAAATTAATGAAGAAGGCAATGGAAATAAATATGTTCAAGGGTTTCAACAATCAGGAGATGATATCCCATCTACAATTTGCTGATGACACATTGGTCTTCATAGATGCAAGAGAAGAAGTAGAAAGTTTATTGTTAGTCTTGCACATTTATGAAGCCATCACAGGTCTGCCTGTCAATTTGCAGAAAAGCTCAATGGTGAGCATTGGAGCTGACAATAAAATTAAAGATTGTGCAGAGATTCTAAGTTGCAAAATTGAGAAGCTTCCTTTCATGTATCTAGGAATGCCAGTGGGGGCTACATGTAATACAAGAACCATTTGGGATGTTATCATAGAGAAATTCCAGAAAAAACTTGCACCCTGGAGGAGGAAATTCCTAAACAAAGCTGGCAGATTGGTACTAATCAAAAGCACTTTAGCTGCATTACCTATTTATTTTATGTCCATCATTCTTATACCGACTTGTGTAGAAAAGAAGCTCACCCAAATTATGAGAAACTTTCTTTGGGGATCTACATCGGAGAAAAAGAAAATCAATTGGATCGCCTGGTCCAGAGTAAGTAGATCGAAAAAGAACGCGGATTAGGAGTTAGAAATCTTAGACTAACAAATAAATCATTGCTTGCGAAATGGTCTCGGAGATTCAGAATGGAGAAACAAGCACTATGGAGGAAGATGATTAAAGAAAAAGTAAAAGGTGAAGAAGAGGATATGTGGGCAAAAACTCTGAATACACCTCATGGAAGAGGTTTTTGGAAAGGAATCCAACAATCAAGACAAATTGTGGAATAAAATTCAACTCTTATTATAAACAATGAAACCTCAGCTAGATTCTTGAATGACATATGGAGGGGGTCACAAAATTTGAAGACTTTATTGCCTGATGCTTACAGAAGGCCACACACAAAGATGGATTCATTCAGAACATGATACAAAATGGAAGATGGGACATTCAACTCATCAGGAATGCAAGTATGGAGCAAATGCAAGATATCATGAATATGATTATGCACATAGGATCACCACCAACATTCCAGATGAAGTTGTCTGCAGATTTGGAGTGAAATTCCCTACCAAAAATTGCTATGAAACCCTAAGCTCTCAAGAAGATTCCCAAAGATTGCAGGTATCTCAAGTCTCTTATAAAAGTATTTGGATAAAATTTGTGCCTCCTAAGGTACAACTTTTTATGTGGATGGTTCTTCAAAATGCAATTACCACTATTGACAATCTAAACAAACAGGGAAGTACGATTTCTAACACCAGATGCAGCTTTTGTAACACAGAAGAGGAGTCTACAGAACATATCTTTTTACATTGTTCTTATGCAACGGAAATATGGAATTATTACATAAAAGACTACAATCAGAATTGGGTACAAGGCAAAGATACGGAACAACAATTCTTGGCATGGAAACAAAGAAGAGGAAGAAACAGAGGGAGAAAGATATGGCCACTCATAATTTTTGCCATTATATGGGTGATCTAGAAAGAAAGAAATCAAAGGGTGATGGCAAGAAAAAGGGGACGAGGTGTATCAATGGCCATTGATGAGATTAAAAGCACAATCTTTTTATGGGTTTCAACCTCAAATTGATTTAGATTTATACAATTCAGTCAACTTATTACCCACTGGAAGGTTATCCTAAAAGAAAAAGTGAAACCGAATATAAACGGTATCGGGATACTTTAATCTTTCTGATACTCTTTTATATTTATCAATAAAACATCGTAACCTTTGCCTTGCAAAAAAAAAAAAAATTAGTGATAAAGCCCCCACCTGATATTTATACATATAAACGCCGAGCCTAGCACAAGCTATATAGAGGGCAAATCCACCGCATATGTCACGTCCTTGGCTCCATGCTGCCACACTAATTGTATGAACACCAAAAAAAAGATACCATCCAAGACTAACCAAAATGTCCAAGGCACGCTCAATCCTCTTGTTGTTTCTCAGTGGGAAAACCAGAATGGAAAGAGAAGTCGTAGAAGCACATAGAAACAGAAAGAGTATTCCTAGTTCTCTACGCCTTTTGTGTGTCCCTCGAAAGTTGTCCCATTTTAGTCACTCCAACACGCATGCAACAAACTTTTATCACGTTTCGTAGCTCTCTCTCATTAGTACTCATCAATTTTTCATTTAATTCATTTACCGGCAAAACAGGTACAGGTAACCTTATCTTGTAACCTTCACTATCCATAAATTACAGACACGTGTCGTAAGAAAAAGGAAGAACCTTCCAGGAGTTTCCTTTCCTTTCTCTTCTCTTCTTCTCCTACTTTCCTCCATCTTCTTCTCTTTGGTAGGGCCTTTCCTTTTTGTTATTCATTTTTATGAAGAAACTTCTAGAAACAACAAAAACATCCCCTTCCACACACCACCACCACAATCCACAACAACTCCTCTGATCTTCTTCCTTCCATGTTCTTTATCCAGATCTACATATCCAAGAAACAATTTCACCAGGTGAATTTTCTGAGGAAATCACCATTAATGGAATCTTAAACTTTTTTTGAAAGTTGTGTAAAATTTCTTCTTGGATCTGGTACTAATTTGTTGTTATAGAGGTGGAATCTACGAAATTTTCTGTTTCTAGGTGTTGATTGATTAAGAAACAGGTGTAGGTGGATATGGTAGAACAAAATGGAGAAACAGAATCATTATCTCAACAACAACAATCACAGCAGAAATCATCATCATTACCAACACCGTTTCTAACAAAAACGTATCAATTAGTTGAAGATACAACAGTTGATGATATTATATCATGGAATGAAGATGGTACTACTTTCATTGTTTGGAGAGCAGCTGAATTTGCTAGAGATTTGTTGCCCAAATTCTTTAAACATAATAATTTCTCTAGTTTCGTTCGCCAACTCAATACTTACGTAAGTCTTAATCATAATCAAACTTTTTTTCATTTCATTCTTCAAATTTCTGATTTCCTCTGTTATTAATGGTGATTTTTGTGTTTTGTTTTTGACAGGGATTTCGAAAGATAGTACCAGATAGATGGGAATTTTGCCACGATTGTTTTAAAAGAGGAGAAAAGAAATTATTATCTGATATACAAAGAAGAAAAGTATCATCAACATCATCTCCGTCACCACCGGTTGTAACGACGACGACCACAACAACAACGGTTGTAGTAGCAGCTGGATCTCCAACTGATTCCGGTGATGAACAAGTATTATCATCGAATTCTTCACCTTCAACATCATTAATTCCACCGGTGATGATGGCGAGTAACACCATAAATTATATTAGGCCTAGCGGCGGTTGCAGTAGCAGTAGTACTAATTCAGAATTAGTTGAAGAAAATGAAAGATTGAGAAAAGAGAATCAACAACTATCACAGGAATTAAAACAGATGAAGAATCTCTGTAACAATATCTTTGCTTTAATGACCAAGTACAAGGCTTCCACTAATCTTCATGGAGAAGAAGCCGAAGATGAAGATAATAAGAGTGGTGGTGGTGGTTTTCCGGCGGAGAAACCGATGGAATTTTTATCATTAAAGCAGTTTTGTGACGATAATGATGCAATCACCGGTGGTGTTAGCGACAGTAGTCGACTTAAAGCTGAAACAGAAGAAGATACGAGTAGTACTCGATTATTTGGTGTTCCGATTCGGGTGAAACGAGTCAGAACAGAGGATGATGAAGAAAATGATCAAAATGAAGAACTGGTGAAACCAGAGCCGTCGGATTCGAATTCGAAAAAAGTAGTTGATGATGAATCAAGATGGTTGAAGAAATGTAATAGTCTACCAAATCGACGGTTGTGCTTGGAATGATTAATATGTTGTTGTAGTATTATATGATGAGATTGTAGTAGAATGTGAAAATTCCTTATACTGGTACGAGGAGACAGGCACGAAGTCACGTGATCCAGTCAACAACCTTTTGTACAAGATTTTCTTACAACAAAGTAATTAGACTTTTGGGGTTTAAATGGTAGTAAAATATTGTGTAATGCTGATCAGAATTGTTGTCTTTTTATCAAAGTTTTCTTGTTGTTCCTTGCAACTTTTTGTAGCAATTTGGACTTTTATGGATGATAATTTTAATTGAATGTATATGGATTTCGCGCAGTACCCAGATAACTTTGCAGGTGCCAACATCCGGCAACAAAATGGAAAATCAGCTGCTGGTATGGTATTGAAGGTTTGGATTTATGTAGTGGGATTATGGTTTCCACATTTGAATCCGTTGGGGTGCACAGTTTTGGCTTTGGTACATATGTTTCTTATCCATTGCTGCGGAGGATAATGTAGGAATCGAAGTGGAAGTAGTCACATGGCTTAGTTGAGCTAAAATGGATTCACGTAGGGTTTAAGGAAGTGAAACATTAAAATCCAAGCTACTTGCTACAAGAATCCAAATGAATTTTGTTGAAGGAATTTGGATGACAAGGAGTTCAGAGAGATAGAGATATGTATATCATTATTTGGGGTTGTTGATTGGTCCATTACTTGGTCTTAAGTTGTTTTTGGAGCTTTTTGTTTTTAGTTCATTTATTTGGCAAGGAAATTTTTACCGTTGGTTAGCCTTTCAGATCAATGGGTGCTTCTTCTTTTCTTATGTAAGAGACCAGCAGAATAGTAAACTGTAAGGGGCAGGTTTGATCCAAGTTCATGTTTGTAGACTTTTGCTGGTTCTTACTTGAAAATTGACATCTGCATGTTCCTTCGAGCGAGCGTACTAACCAGCAACCACCTATGTAAAGCTTGGTGGGCAGGAACTCTTGATTTTAAATATTCAAAATTGCATCTTCTAGAGTGGGATTGCAGCTGTGCTCTTTAACTCTTAATTGCACCTTCTTGGATGGGATAATAGCTGTGTTCCTGACTCCCAAGTCTTAAGGTGGTCTTGGTTTTATTTAAAGTTGGGATTAATAACTTGGCCGTGTTAGGGCAATTTCAGTGGGCATGACAAACTAGCAGATTTGCCCATTCTATGCCTACGGTGTGATTGGCAAACACTAAAATTCGAATGGACAAACCCTCAGATAAAAGGTTTTGTCTATCAAGTGTCGGGTTGAGTCCACCATCTCAACCTAAGACGAGCTCATCAACCAGGGTCGATCGACCTCGATCGGGTTGATGCTCGGCTCACAATGAGACGAGCCTTGTCTCAACACTGAGACACTGCTCGTCTCATATTGGGACGACTGGCCTTGGTTGAGCCGGCAACGACTTTCAATCCACTCCCTATAAATTGAAGCGATTTCAACTCTAAAAGCACACCTTCTCCATAATTAGAACTTCCACAACCACGAATTTTTTGAGTAATTGCGTAACCGTATATTAATCCCGTGGAGTTTATGATAGATGAAGATTTGTCGTTTTGTCGAAACTATGTAGCTTGTTATCCGGTTAGGGGTGCGGAATGACGTCAATATGGAATAATGAGTACGAGTTATACATATGAAATATATGAAAAAACATGCAAGGATACCGGTAACCCCAATAACCGCAATTTAGCTGGGTTGTTTTGTCGATTTCAAACTATAAAAAACAAGCGGAAGAATTTATAGCTTTAGTTCAGGTTGTCAATCGATATCGACTAAAAGGTGAAACCGATGTTGAAGTTGTATTGAGAGCTCGAGAGGAATAGCGAAGATGGAAAAGAAGAATTTTTTCTTATGAAGCACATTATGCAATCTTAAAGGACTTATTGATAACATGTGCGGGATGTTCAAAAGTAGAATAGAGAAAGATGTTGTTATAAATTTTAATTGAATGTGAAATAAAATTTAATACTAGTTTCCTTTCCTTTCATTAGTTAGTTCTGATTATATAATAGCAGTTTTAGTTACAAATAGTAAATAAAACATAATTATAACTACTCAGTCTCACTTCAGCTTCTGTCATACTTGCCCCTCTGCATCAAAACCCCAAACCCTTGATATGATCCTGCAACTTGAGACCCTTCACTAGTGTCAGGTCCTCCATTTTGATCTCCAATCCATGGACATGTTCCTTCAGTTGGAGAACCATCGAAGTTTAATGATATTCTATAATCTTGATAAGCTTGAGGAGGTTGTTGACTGTCTTAACGAAATGGAGATTACTGTATCTGTTGTTGCAGTGGAACAATTGGACAATATGGAGATTGTGTCCTAACTGGTATTTGTGAGTCCAACATTACTTCCTGGGAATGTGGAGTTGTTGAATGATGAGAATATGGATTGAAGCTCATGGTCTCCCCCATTATGCGCATCTGTTGTGGGTATATACGTCTAGTTTAAATATCTCTTAACTATGTTTGATTTAATTGTTATACCAATTGTTTATGACTTTCCAATGTGCCTATGTAAGAATTAGGACAGTCAAGACCTTATGAGACAATGGGAAGCATCTTACGCTCTCCGGCAAGATTATGTCTCTAGCTCCCAACTCAAAATGGGTAAATCAGACCCAGCCGATGAAGAACAAGGCGTAGACCATCGTCTTCTTGAAGGGGTCGATGAACAAGAAACTCATGCTGAAGGATACTTGCTCAATGTTGGAATCATTGGTGGTGGCTATGTTGGAACATCCTATTTCGGTAATGCTTTACCTAATGTGACAAAATCCAGTCCATAGATGTTTAAAACTTCTTCACAAATTATCGGCTCGGTAGTGGTCGTATTGGTCTTTGTCGCAATGGGTGAATTTAGTCTCATATCTTATCCAACCTTTTCTCTTCAGTGATAGGTATTTCGAGTCATACACGATAGTTAAATATGGAGGGTTATGCGGCTTTCCAACTCGACCAACTAACTGTCTAAAACATTTTTCTTGTATGTAAAACACAACATGGTCTTTTCAACAGTGCAGCACAAGTTTCAGTCTCACACTATAAAAACAATCTCACAGACTGACAACGAGAGTTTTTCGTCTTTTTTATTCTACCTTTTGATGCATCCTGTGCTGCACTAGAAGATATGCTATGCGACTACCTCATGGGATCAGTACTACAATGAACATAATAATATAATGCAACAACTCACTTTCATTACAGTTAAGGAGGATTACAGAACTCATCCAATTACGGATTACATATGCATTGCATGACCTACTTCATGTCATTACATCCTTCTTGAGTTGGGAATATTCGAGTCCTAGGACACACAACCTTGCAGTATCCAATGATGCATATTTGTCATTGGCATACTATTGTCTTGCATGATACCGATGTAATGTCAAACTATTATAGCTTCATAATACAAGAATTAGCATCACTCGTAGAATAGACTGATCAATTTTATCCCCCTGCAACAGTCATGCACCTTTGCGTATTCACGAAATATCAAGCCAAGTCGGCTATAAATATGGAGAGAGAGCCCTAATAATTTCCTAAAGATAGTAATATACATAGTAGGATAACTTTCTTTAGTGCGTCTAAAATCTAAAGATTGGACTAGGATTCTCATAAATTATATTTTTCCTATTCATTAATGATACTCGGTCTAAGAAAAAAAAAAGATCGATCTGATGAAGAATAAGGTTAAGTTTACGGGATTTACTTAATAAATATTTTTAGTGATTTTTAAAGACTTTAACGAAATTATAAAGTATTCTGTTGTTGGTTGTCTACTTCTAAATTTTTTTTCAAAGTTTATGTTATTGATATATATTGTTAAAAGGTCTTCTAAAGTTTGCGTTACTCGTTGAAACTTGAAAATTCAAAAACTTTGTGTACTTGTCTATTTTCAAGACTTCGAGTGACTTTTATGTATAGAATTGACTTGATAAAAGTCTTACAAAATATGTAAGATTTTGGAAGACTTCCCAAAATTACTTTTATTTTTATCTCATAAAATATACAATCTATAAAACCCATATTTTAGATGCATATATATGCCTAAAAAATAAATCATAGATGCATATAAATTATATGTATTTTTTTTTGAAAGAATAAATTATATGTTATCATCAAACACTTTTTTATTTTATCTATTTTGTACACATGTGCCATAATTATTATTACTATTTATTGCATTTTATTGAGAGAGAAAAACGATGATATCTACTCTATAATAAATAAAAAATTAGTTAAAGTTAGTATAATAAATAAGGTAAGATTAAATTTATATTTATGATATTAGTTTTCATATAACTTTTTAGATTTATGCAGATATCTATATAATATATTTTTTTACAACTTTTTAGGACTCTACAAATCTCTATAGGACATTATATAACTCTTCATAACTCTGCAAGATTTTACCTAATTCTATACAACTCTTAGAAAGTTGTTAATTTTTGTGACTCATTTAAATTCTCCACGAATCTCTAAAAGTATTTGTTGAGTAACCTTTATATTCCAGGCGATGCACTTCTACATATATTCTATAAATCACCTGTTAAATCTGTGATGAGATTCGAGTGTGTGTTTAAGTTATGGTGCAACTTAATCAACAACAATTCAACAAATTTCACTGTGTTGAAATCTCGAAAGAAGCCAATTATCATTTTTGCATTCCATAATTATCCCAACAAGAAGAGACTCTACTACTTGGAGAAAGAACATGGACCTACGTTATGATAAAAACGAAATCCGATATAACTATATGATTGGGTATGATAATGGTTTATCTTGTGATCGTAGTAGTGATTGTGGTCGATGGTTTTCTTTCTCACTTTAAATTTATAACCCTAGTAGGCTTGAGAAGTTAATCATTGTCTCCCGTATGCAATCGATGGTGGATGAATATGGGTCTATCTGAGGTGGATGAAGTTAATCATTGTCTCCAGTGCAAAGGTTGTTTCTGTTATGCTCATAAAGAGAAATTCAGTCATTATGAAGGTAAGGTTGTATTATATATGTTGAAAGACACTGATAAACACATTTGGGTTAAGGAAACTATTACGTTCGATCTTCCAAGAGAATTAAAGAATCATCCTCCTTGTGCTGATATACATATTCAGAATTTTTCTAACAAGTTGATTCTGTTTTGGAGGAATAAAAAACGTAAGGTTGTTAGGTTCTACAATGTGTATTCAAAAGAATTAAGTGGAGTAAGAATTCCTAACGAATATTATAATAGTAATTTTCATGATTATTACATTTCTAGTCACGTAGAGAATTTCTTTTCCTTGAAATCTTGGGTGACGATGGATGAAGGAACCACCAGAAAAGTTTCGAAGGCATGGAAGAAAGACTCATATCTTACTGAAGACTTTTTTAAAGATATATCGGCAAGTGATTCAACAATTATTTCTTTTTTAGAACTTTTATAATCATCTCAAAAGCAAATATTAAGTTTTATTTTTCTTGTTTGATTCAAGATAGATATATTATCTTGTTGTTATCTTTGACTTGATCAGTAATAAAGCTTATTTCTTTCGTTAGTTGTCTATATATGAATATACTTCGAGTGAAAACATTTTTAATCTTACAAGTTCATTGCAACACTATTCTGATTTTAAAATAATAGGACCGAATGAAGATACGAAATATCACATTGCCTAGATAAGACGAGTAAAGAAGACTGAATAGCGCGAAGAAAAATTTATACCAAGTGCGATACACAGCCCCACTACGTCACTAGTGAAGTATGTACCAATGACGTCATAATGAAGCCAATGCGAGGATAAGGTTCACGCAAAACGTGTGATACCTTTTGTGAGGAAAATGTTGACTTTCTAGTGTAAACACGATAACATCGCATGAACATAACCGAAATAAAAGGCGAGAAAGAAGGCTTTCTTAGCTGTCATCCACTGTGTAAAATCCTATATAAGGTGCAGTAGAGTATTGTAAAAGGGGTTAAGATCTTTTTAGTCTGGTAGTGCCTTGGAGAGAAAGTAGTGTGATTTCTAAGATTAGGGTTTACACATAATTTCCATTGTAAATCTTCTTAATAATACTTGAGATTATCTTTATTATGACTTGAATTGTTCATAGATTATCATAGGGGTGTGGTTGTAGAATTTCCTGCAACTACATTTTGGCGCATAGAAACAACTTGGAGGAGTAAAAGGATTTATCCCCACATGTTAAGTTGGATAAATGGTTTGAGGTCATTACTTTCATCGTTTAAAAGTTCTTTATCATCTTGTTTTCGCAAGATCCAATATTGCATAACCCTTCATTTTCAAGGTTTCACCATATTTTTGGGGGTTTTCTTCGACTTTCAGCCGTAAATCTAGAATTTGTTAGAAGTTTTCCATATGATTTCAAGTTTTTCATGTTAGATCTGAAGAATTTCTAAGTTCTGTTGAGTTTTAAAGGTTTCTAATTCATTATTTTTTGGTATTTCAAGTCTACTTCTTTCAGTTCCTTTAAGCGTTCTTAGTTGAAGATGTTTTAAGCACTATTAAGTGTTCATTATTCAAGTTTATTCGAATACATCATTTTAAACATCTGTGAGCAAACATAAAATATCTTTGTGAAAAGTTTATGTGAGTTCGTGATTTGGAATTGTACCAGCGAACAAATATATGAAATTCACGATTTCGCGTGCTAAAGATTTGAAGGAAAAAAAAAAGTAAGTAGGGAAAGGAAGAAGGAGACGATTTAAATAAAGAAGGATATTATCAAAGGCGAATTCAGGGAAAAGACTGCGACAAAGATGAGAGATATCAAAGGCGGAAACATCAAAGAGAGGATACTACTAAGTGAACAGAACAAAGTAAACAAGACAAGGAGAAAGTAGTGTTACTCACATCATCCCTAAAGAAGAGAAACTATCCTCAAGCGCGAAAAACAGTACCGGTGTACAATATCAAAAGGACTCGGACCTTATTTATTCTGCTAACAATATTCATGGTTTCAACGGAGTCGCAACCAAGACCAAGGGCGAAATCATCGTGGGCATTCTTATTGGGAAGCTGAGAATGGAGGTCACCTTTTGTGTCATAAATGTGGAATCTCCTTACAACACGATCATGGGAAGACCTTGGGTCCATCGTGTAAAGGGTGTAGCCTCTACGTTTTGACCAGTGCATTCTCTTTCCAATGCCAATGACATTGGAGATACCAAAGGGGATTCAGCAAGTGCAAAGCTCTGCAACGAGATGGATATTCGACATTGTGAAGGGAGAGCGAAGCGGAGAAATGATCAAAATAAGAAGGCGAATCAAGACAAGAAAGAAGAAGAGTTTCAAATTTATCTGGTAAGATCGAAAGCAGGAAAGGGACTTCCAAGTGAAATCCAGGAAAACAAAGGCGGATCACTACACCAAATAAAGGAGCCTCCTTTGGGACAACGCTGGGAATTTCACAACATTCAAACCAACGAAATACATAAATCTGGGAAGTCAAGAGGCACTGAAGATAGTAAAAATTGGAACCAGTATGGAAGAGGGGGAAGAAAAGAAATTAGTGCAATTATTGCAAAATATAGCGATGTGTTCGCGTGGAGCATGGACGAGATGGCAGGAATAGATCCTTCGATCGCATGTCATAAGATTGCTATCAATCTGAACGCGAAATCTTTCAAGCAGGGATTAAGAAAAATAGCAACCACATATCACACGCAAATAGAAGCACAGTTACATAAGATGATTGAGTCAGGGATCATCAGACATGCGAAATATCCACAGTGGATTGCATATATGGTAGTGGTACCAAAGAAAAACAATGGAATTCTCATTTGCATCGACTTTAGTGACTTGAACAAAGCATGCCCAAAAGACAGTTTCCCCTTACCAGATATACCACAGATGGTAGAATCCGCGACGGGATATGATAGGCTCTCACTGATGGATGGACATTCAGGCTACAATCAGATAGCGTTAGCAGAGGAAGATCAGGAACACACCGCCTTTTTTGCACCAAGGGGGTTATACTGTTATACACGAATGCTTTTTGGATTGAAAAATGCTGGTGCAACCTACCAACGCATGGTGGAGAAGATATTTGCAAGCTATGTACATACCAAGCTAGAAGTTTACGTCGATGTTATGCTGGTCAAGAGCAAAAAATATGAAGACCGTGTGGGAGATTTAAAGAAGATACTCGATCAGATGCGAAAGTTAAGAATGAAAATGAATCCTGCAAAGTGCATTTTTGGAGTCGCATTAGGGAAGTTTTTGGGTTATATCGTTTCAAAAAATAGGATTGAAGTAGATCCTCCGAAAGTGCAAGAATATGCCATCACCTGCAACTATAAAATATGTTCAAAAGTTGAATGGTCTGCTTGCATATTTAGGGCGATTCATTTCGCGTTCGTCAGATAAATATAAAAATTTCTTTAATATTCTAAGAAAGGGAACCACTTTCACATGGATTCAAGAATGTGAGTACGCGCTACAGAGTATACAATATTATCTTGCAAATATATCCATATTGCAAAAATCCGAGCCAGGCGAAGAGCTGTTAATATATCTCGCGACAACACCTTACGCTCTTGGTGTGGTATTACTCCACTCTGATGAAGGAGTGGAAAATCCGATATACTACATTAGCAAAACCTTCAGCTCAACAGAGAAGAATTACACGAAGATTTAGAAACTAATACTAGCATTGGTGTATGCAACTCAAAAGCTTCACACTTACATCCAAGCATATAGGATCAAGGTATTAACAAGGACTCCAATTTAATTAGTCCTTAAGAATTCCAAAAGGGTAGGAAGAGTAGAAAGATGGAACTCACAAATTAAGCAGTTCAGAGTGAAATACGAGATATTATGTTTCCCAAAATCTCAAGTGATTGCATATTTTCTAACGGAGTTTCATTAGAAGAGGATGAAGAGGTGGAGGAGATGATGAACGTTGGTGATGAGTGCACGGACCCACATGATTTACTCAAAGAGTGCAACCCGCGGAGGTGGGAAATATTGGTGGACGGATCAGCAAACAGTAAAGGCAGGGAATTGGAATTGTTTTCACTTCACCAGGAGGATCTAAAGTGGTACATACTTTTAGGTTGGAGTTTGAATCCACAAATAATGAAACAGAATATGAAGAGGTAGTACATGCTCTGAGATTAGCAAAAGAAATGGAATTGGATGATATCATATTAACTAGTGACTCACAGTTAGTCATTAGACAAATACAAGGACAGTACAACATAAATGATCTTTCGCTTCAAAAGTACCTTCAACTTGTCCAGCATTATTCAACTCGCATAAACATCATTTGGAAACATATTTGCATAAAAGATAATCGCTATGCTAAAGCATCCATCAATATATAAAGAAAGTCATGAAGAAGAAAAAGAGTTGGGAAAGGAAGATTGACGAGCTCCAGTCCAAGCATATTTGGAAAAGGCTGAATTACAGCGCGAAGGAATACTAGCAAACAAGATCAAAAGTAAATCCACTAATTATGAGTTGCGCGATGGAGTGATGTATCGCAGATCTTTTGTTGGACCATTAATGAGATAAGTAGTGTTAACAAATAGACAATGTTTTTTTTTTTAATCTGCAACACTTTTTGGCTAGTCTAGTAGCCAAATCTACCTCATAGGACTTGGCCTAAGGCTGGCTCTAATGGGATCCAAGATCCAAGTTTCTCACATTGAAGTGTCGTTAATAAGACTATTGTTTGCTTGATTCCCAGAGAGTGCAGCGTTTTGCTTGGATGCGATATGGAAGCAATCCAGGCACGCACTTTGAAATTGCGTACCAAAAAAGCAGTAGACGCGGTTTGAAATGGCGTATGGGAAATACTGAATCCTAAAGTCAAACACCATGATCATATACACCCTTGGATTGATAATCTTATTGGAGATCTAACGGTTGAAAATGATACACCATTTCAAATAGCGTCTACGCAATCTGAAACAACTTTTTCACTTTGTATCTTGAACTTCCACTAAACCTGATATTTGAATTTTGATGACGTGGGAGACCCAAAAAAGTTGAATCTTGGGTTTCCATTAGAGCCAGCCTAAGGGACATAAGAGTATTGTAAAAGGGGTTAAGATTTTTTTAGTCTCGTAGTGCGTTGGAGAGAAGTAGTGTGAGTTCTAATATTAGGGTTTACACGTAAGTTCGGTTGTTATACTATCATTTTCTTAATAATACTTGAGATTATCTTTATTATGACTTGAATTATTGACAGATTATCATAGGGGTGTGGTTGTAGTTGACAATGACGATCACACTATCACAGTGTCCTAGGTATATATCCCTTGCGAACTTATTTAGTTATCGCTTTATAGTTTTTCAAAGGCGTCGGAGTACTGCTAAATGTGGTTTATTCGCGTCAGACCCATTGCTTTCTTAGTTTCTTTGTATCTATTCAGTGTGCAACCTCAGCGCTATGCTTATAGTATAGATTTAACCTTTTCCTAAATAAGACCACCTGCTTGTAGATGGACATCATCTACTCAATATTTCTGCTTGAGCGTGGAGACAATATTTGGACAATGTCTTTAGACATTTTGTGTGACTACTATTACTGCTCAAAAATCTCGGTCACTAAGTCCATGTTGTTGCTGCTATAGAAATCAAGTTAGTTGTAGTTCGTTGGAGACAAGAAGGAGAACTATCAGAACTAGTTTTACATGATGACTTAAGCCACTGTTAAATTATGCCCCTGCAAAAAATGACGCACATATCCATCAGCAAATGCTTGCTTACTTCGAAAATGCTGATGCGAAAGATAAAATTTGTCACCAGATATGAGCCTAATTTGCCCAAGTTACGCAGAAAGAATTTATTGTTTAGCCGAACCAGCATGAGAACTAGACGACTCCGCAATACACATACAATGACCAAGTTCAGTTCCAAAAATTTATGCATGACAAGAAAAGAAGTTACTTGGTAGGAACGCGCATTACAAACTGAACTAGAGAAATATCTAAAATTCTGATTCTACGATAACTCTAAGAATGAAAAAGGATTCAGGTTCCCATAAGGATATTGTGTTTTACTATAACTATTAGCTTTAAGTCTAGCAGGAGTTCCTGCTCTTATGCTCTTTGTTGGTTCTTTTATCATCCCTGAAACGCCTGCCAGTCTATTAGAGCATGGTCAAGTACAAAAAGCAAGAACCATTCTTGAGAAAATTCCAAGTTGACAATGAATATAATGGAATGGTAGTTGCTACTGTATTCGCTCAAGAAACAAAAAACCCATACATGAAACTTATGCAACCCTCTAGCAGACCTCCTCTTGTTATCGGTCTATTGATGCAAGTATTCCAGCAGTTTACAGGTATCTGTGCTATTTTGTACTATGCACCAGTTTTATTTCAGACTTTCGGGGCTAGTAAACGTTGTCAGTACAGCGCTTGCAATTTATACAGTGGATATCTTTGGGAGAAGAACACTACTTCTTTCAGCATGTTGCCTAATGTTAGTATTCCAGGTATGTATAGGAACAATCCTGCAGCTGAATCTGAACGAGACCGGACCATTAGGCTCTGTATAATCAACCTGTGTGGTGATTTTGATTTGTTTATACGTCATGAGCTCCGCATGGTCCTGAGAACCATTAGGTTGATTCCAAGTGAGACGTTCCCGCCGGAAACAAGGACAGGGAGGTTCACATTCTCAGATTATTCAAACACGCTCTGCCACTTTCATTATAGCACAAGCATTCTTATCAATGACATGCCATATGAAAGCTATTATGTATTTCTGTGCCGGAAACCAAAAACGTTCCAATAGAGGATATGGCTGAAAAAGTTTGGAAGCAGCACTGGTTTTGGAAGAATTACATGGACTGCGATGTTGACGAGCACGGCGAGAGAATTGTTGCTGATAATCCTTAGATGTGGTTGGTGTAAATCTCTTTGTTACATTTACTTGGCCTACATAACATTGATGGATTGCTTTCGTCTAAAATATACTAGTATAAGATACCAGAGGACGAAGAAATTAACAATTACAAGCCTTACTTAAAAATTTACAGTACTAACGGAACACTAGAACAATGATTATGGATCATGCGCAGATTCCTCTTCGTCGTTTCCTTTCAAGAACTTCAATACTTGTAGCATTGTTGGCCTTTTTGCTGGGTTCTCAGTTACACATAAAGTTGCAATCTGCAATGCTCGCAGCATTCCCTGTTTCGTCTCAACGTTCATAATCATCGGATCAAGAACATCAATGGCTTCACCTTTCTTGATCTTCTGATGCACCCAGCCAACCAGATTTCCACCATCTATCTCCTTAAAATCAGGACCAGTCGGCTCCTTCCCGGTAACCAATTCAAGCAAGATAACACCAAAACTATATACATCTCCCCTTATTGTAGACCTACAACTCTGGCCATACTCTGGTGGAATGTAACCAAAAGTTCCAGCAATATCAGTACTGACATGCGTTTCACAAGCACTGATTAGTCTTGCAAGGCCGAAATCTGCAACTTTCGGTTCAAAATCTTCGTCTAGTAGAATGTTGCTTGCTTTAATATCTCTGTGAATGATGTGAGGAATGAAACCATGATGCAGAAAAGATAGTCCTCGAGCAGATCCTAACGCAATCTTGAAACGCTTAGACCAGTCAAGAGCTTCAAGAGCTCCGGTTCGGTTTCTCAACCACATATCTAAACTTCCATTTGCCATGTATTCATACACAAGAAGTTTTTCTTCATCAAAAGTACAGTACCCAAGTAACGACACGAGATTTTGATGCTTTACCTGTAAAATGATAAAATGTATCACCCAAAATCAATACGATAACTAGTGGATAAATTTAAAAGTAGAATTGGAAGACTCGGAGACTGTTATATTACCTTGCCCAATGTTTCCATTTCGGCTAGAAATTCGCGGTGACCTTGTGTTTTTGCATGGCTTAACTTCTTAATAGCAACTGTTTTTCCTTCCTCCAATATTGCTTTATACACAGTTCCAAACCCTCCATCTCCGATAATGTTTGTTTTGCAGAAATTATTAGTTGCTCCAAGAATGTCAACTAAGGTTAGCTTCAGTAGAGGCTGCTCAAACATGGCAATATTGATGCTTAGAGGCTCTTTTGATCTACTACTGCTAAGATAATAGAAATTTGGATCACTTGAGCTATTAAACTTGCTGTCGTCGAACTTCATTGAAGGATTTTCCCTGCTGCTGCTGATTTTCCTTCTCATCAACACGTAAACAACCGCAAGAGCAACAAATGCACTACCCACTACTACTCCTGCCAATCCCCATGAATTCAAAAATGGTGGTACTCCATGAACCCCACTCATCTCACAGTGCATACCAAGAATTCCCCCGCACAGATGTTTGTTGCCAGAAAGAAAAATCTTCGAGAAATTCTGACAAATTCCAATCTTCGGTACCAAACCTCCCAATCTGTTATCAGCCAAATTCAAGTAATACAAATTTGAAAGCGCACACAAACTATCAGGAATTGTTCCAGAAAGCGAATTGCCCGAGATATCGAAGTATAAAAGTTGTTCAAGTGCCCCAAGCTCAACAGGAATCTCTCCTGTAAACATGTTTTGATGAAGATCCAAATACGTTAAATACAACAAATTTTCCAAAGAACTTGGGATATTCCCATCAAAGAAATTCATACTCAAATTCAGAACTTCAACTCTCCACGATATATTGTTCGGAAGGAGTCCATCTAAAGAACCAGACAGCTTATTCTGCTGAACATAGAGACCAACAAGATTAACCATGCCTGAAAGAGACGAAGGCAAGACTCCTGTAAGTTCATTCGAGCTTAAATCCAAATGAGAAAGTCCATCCAGTTCTCCAAACTTCAAAGGAACAGCACCCGAAAGCATATTACCAGTTAAATTTAACTTCACAAGACTAGTGATATAACCAAGTGTTTCAGGTATCATACCCGTAAGCTGGTTATTTCCAAGATACAGTCCTTGAAGCTTAACACAATACCGTAACTCATCCGGAATCGTCCCAGTAAGTGCATTACTGGAAAGATCAAGTGAAGTAAGATTAGTCAGCCGAGATATCGATTTCGGAATACTCCCCGAAAGCCTATTGTTGTTCAGTGACAAATCAAGAATGACAAAGCAATTACCAAGCTCTTCAGGTATTGAACCAGACAACCTATTATACGACAGATCATAAACTCCATGGTGCTGAACAAAACTCGAATCAGGTATATTAATCTGCCGAAAATAAGCAGACGGGGTCCAAGGTATTGACCCAGTGAGCTCATTATGCGAAAGAACCAAACACTGCAACTGCTCCAAACCAACAATTCTCCCCGGAATCGACCCCTTAAAACTATTATTTCCAAGGTCCAATGTCGTCAACGAAACACAATCAGCAATCTCAGATGGAATCACCCCACTAAGAAAATTCGAATTCAACGATAAAACCGATAGCGATGTCAACTTACCAATCTCTTTGGGCAGCTCCCCTTGTAACCCATTGTTACTCAATATCAATCTCTCAAGTGACTCTGCATTACCAATCTCCACAGTAAGATGTCCCTCCAAGAAATTATCCGAAGCCGAAAACTCCATCAAATTAACTGAATTCCAAATACTCACTGGAATTTCACCAGTAAAGTTATTCGAATCAAAATCAATTACCATCAGTGGAAGCTCAGATAAATATTCTGGCACCACCCCACTAATCTGATTATTAACCAAAACCAATTGAGTCAAATTCTTGCAATTTACAAATGTCTTCTCAATAGTACCAGTTAGCAAATTACTATCCAAATCAATCTCTGAAAGCGAAATGGCATTACAAATATCTTCAGGAATCTCACCACTAAGTAAATTATTGCTTAAACTAATATGGCTAAGTGCAGAACAATTACCAATCTCCGGTGGAATTTCACCCGTAAATCGATTACTCGACAACAATATCGAATCAATTGTCTTCCATTTCCCAAACCATGATGGTAATGAACCAGAAAGTTGGTTCCTTTCTGCTGAAAATGATAACATTGGTAACTTCGATAGTTCTTCAGGTAATGAACCAGACAATGAATTGAACGAAAGCATTAATGTCTTCAGATTCTTGCACTCACCGAGCTCTGCCGGAACAGAGCCATTCAGTTCAGAATACACAAGATTAAGAATCGATAAATTTTCTAATTCTCCGATTGATTGTGGAATTGGACATTTCAATGGATTATAAGAAAGATCGAGCTTATTCAAATTCTTCAACTTTGATATTTCATCTGGTAAGGGACCTTTAATCAAACAAGAAGGAGAGAACAAGTTTTCAAGATTCTGTAAGTTTCCAATTTCTGGTGGTAAAACTCCGGAGAAATGATTGATTCCGATGTAAAGATCGGTGAGATTTTGTAAATTTCCGATTTCCGATGGGATAGTACCAGATAATGAGTTATTAGAAATGTCTAATGAAACCAGAGAGTTGAGCTGTGTAAACAGAGTATGAGAAAGAGAACCTGACAGAAGATTATTACCAAGATCAAGAAATTCAATACGAGTCAGTTCCCCGAGCTCGACAGGGATATCTCCGGTTAAAACATTCAGAGACAAATCAAGAAACTTCAGTTCCGTCAGTTTTCCGAGCTCTGCTGGGATTTTTCCGGTGAAGAAATTACTACCAAGTTTTAGAGTTTCTAACTGTGTTAACTCACTTAACTGACTAGGAATCTCCCCTGATAATGAGTTTTCATTCAGAATCAATTCTCTCAGAGATTTTAAACCAGAGATTGAAGATGAGAGATTGCCATAGAACTGGTTTCCAGATAAATCAAGAGTAATGAGGTTTGAAAGAGAGAATAAAGAAGAAGAAATGGAACCTTTCAGAGACTGAGTTGAAAGAACGATTAAAGTAACTCGGTTATCTTTATTACAGTGTACACCTTTCCATTGACAATAAAAAACAGAGGGGTTCCATGAAGATAAAACACTTGGGTTATCTAAACTGTTTTTGAATAACAAAAGTGATTTTCTTTCTGGGTTTTCATCTGTTTGAGCTGAAACGAAACTAGAAGAAGAAGAGAGAAACATACATACAAGAAAAACAGGAAGAAGGAAAGATAGAATCTTCATCATCGCCATTTTCACATGAAATGAAGAGCTTCAATGGAGGTTTTATTTGTGGTTTTTTTTACAGAGTGGAACTGAGCTGTAGAGATAGAGAGACAAGAAGGCAGGGAGGCATTTAAGCTGTGAATCTCTGCAACTAAATACTGATGTCTTTGGAAGTTGTAATTTTCTCTGCAAACGGAGTCATGAAAAACAGAGTGTTTTTATTCATGCAATAAATTTTGCTCTGAAAATATCAAATCCGAAACGTTACGTTACATTTGAAAAGACCTCCTCGCATGTCTGAGAAAAAGCTGTCCGTAGTACAAAAACACAAAATGTACTGAATTTATAAAGACAGTAATACCCTCGGAAAACACCTGAAAAGTGGATAGGATTAAGGGTAGTCCAGTCAAAAGGACTGACAGAATATTTAACTTACTTTTTCAGGGACTTTAAAACCATAAGTTTTTTTTTCAAAACTACAAAACATTAATTTCCCGGGTGATCTTTCGAATGACGAAATTACCCTTGGGTGGGTTATTGGCGAGTTGGGCAATCACATTTAAAGTCTGCCGTGTTTCTATGCATGAAAATGGTAAAAAGAAGGGTAGTTTTGGTAAATTTCGTATCTGCACAGGGATTGAGAATGGAAAGAGGATTTGATAAGACGTGAGAACAAGAAAGAAAGTAATGTGGTCAGTCAGATGAGTTGTCTTTCCTGCTGAAAAGAGAAACAAAGTCTGAAAATATAATTTTGCTAAAGAAAGACTAAAAATGAGAAAACTTGTCTTCTAGGGATGAAACATGATGTTCGATTTGGGCACAACGACAAAATTTTGAAATCAATGGTGCAGATTTCATTGTTTTCTACTCATGATTTTGTTGTTTTCTGATTTGATATGATTTGATTTAGTTGACTTGTAATTGTCTTTTAAAAGGGTTATTAAGGTGGTTTTTCCCAAAGCCAACCAAACTTCCTAAACAAAAACATTTGACAGGGTGATTATTGTTGTCGTACCTCTGAGATAGGGCCGGAGCATAGATAATCTTTAAAAACAACGGTATTATATTGTCAAAGGATCTCATTTAAAAAAATAAACTAGAGCAATACTAATGTTCTCTATTGGGAAATGTTGTTTAAGTTGAAAATTTGAAATACTGCCTAAATAGTTGTCTGTGGTGTCGTTGGAGAAGCTTCCGAAAACAATAATCTAGTGCTAATTTTTAATAATTTAGCTATTGGATGTATACGATTAGCGTTGACGATATTCTAAATCAGAGAAAAAAGAAACTTCATCATTGATTCATTATCGATAAGTAGAGGTCGTCTGGTAGGAGTTTAATGAAACCAACCTATCATTCTGAAACGTACCGAATATATATTATGAAGCTGTGAACATCTTACCTAATTTAGATGCACAACACTTGACCATAAAACGTGTTAGAGTAAGCATTGTGGGTGTCCACTTTTCGCTATAATCAAAAGAGGGATGAGAGTAAAAAAAAAAAAATACTATGATAACAGCATTTACGACGATAGAAATTGAATAGTGGTGTACGAAATTAGGATCGTCAATAGTTATGAGGTGCTCCGGGCGATTTTAAGATATAATTTTTTTTTCTCCATGACTATTCATGGGGAACAAGCTTTTTTGTTCAAATTTGTTTAAGAAGAAGAAAATGATTAAAGTTTTAGAATTGGGTTCAGTATTCGAAACTCTTTCTTATTTGACCCTGGTGATCCATTTCACTAGACCAAAACAATGATGCTATTACATCAGTCCCGGTATGGATGAATCTCAGGCAGGTTCCTCTTTATCTCTGGAACCAATTAGGATTATCTAGCATTGCAAGCATTGTTGGCACTTCAATCATGACCGACACTCCTACAACATTGAACACTAAGATGTCTTATACCAGATTTTGATTGAAGTTGCAGCTGATTGCGCTTTCCCAACTGAATTGCCTATTCAAGTGGATAATGTAAAATCTGTGGTGAAGGC
This sequence comes from Papaver somniferum, assembly GCF_003573695.1. NCBI lineage: Eukaryota > Viridiplantae > Streptophyta > Magnoliopsida > Ranunculales > Papaveraceae > Papaver > Papaver somniferum. The sequence continues at coordinate 19,418,124 of NC_039361.1, read as the reverse complement.
CGAGTATCCTTGGAAACCTGATGTTTGTTCTCACCGCAAAACTTTTGGGCATTCAAAGTGCCAAGTGTATCTTAGTTCCTAAGACTAAGGAAAACTTCTCGCCTCCTTGTTCAACTCTGGTTACTACTGAAGATTTAGTAGTTCAAAGCAATACATAGTTGGTTGTTAACACATGCGATAAAGTCGAGATTACTAAAGACGGAGTCGGGCAAATCCCTCTGGTGGATGTAACTCAGGCTACAAATGAGGCTTCTCATGGTAGAGAACCATCAGAAGAGATGGAGATCAGCAATTCAACAATAATTATTTTGGAAAGAATCGAAAATGATGAAGGAAATGGTGTTTTGGAGAGGGCAAGGTAGTTAATATCGTGTATCTGTATCGTATCGGTCGGGTTCGATACACCTACACAAAAGATAATATCGGTTTTTATCGGTCATACGTCATCAAGAATAAAATATTAAATATTTATAAATATTTTAATCTAAAAAAAAATTGGTGTCATATGATGCATTAATTCTGAAGATCAAAAGCTTCGCCATACAAATTAAAGTGTACAAAGGAAGAAGATTATTAGGAGGAGGGGTTCTGTTTACAAATTTTCAGATATAGATCATTTATTCGACCAAATTTCCCTTACCGATATTATCAGTGTATCAGTTAACTCGATATACCGGTTTGTATCAGCCGATACGACCGTTTTTATCGTTCAATCCTTATATAGCTGATATTTTAGATATCGTAAGGGTTTTTCCTGATACACGATAAAAACCTATAATATTGGCCGATACAACCTATATTTACTTCCTTGGGAGAGGGCCCCTATTCGATCTGATGGAATTTGGTTAAACCCTAAGAAGAGGAAAGCTGGGAAAAAAAAAAACAAGATAATTCAGGAGCCTACAGAAGTTTTAAATACTTATAGCATTCTAGACTCTGAACTTCCTTTTCCAAACTTAAGCGATGAAGACAGTGTGATGGAAAAGACTCCTTTGGATGAGAGTCTGATTTTGCAAGGACAAGAGTTTTGATGTTGATACTGATAGGAGGGGAATTGAACAAGAAAATGTTCTTATTGAGTGGGATTCTTACAAAAGAAAGAATGGCGCCAACAAAAAGAAAGTTGAAAGTGCAAGCACCTCATCCTGTGAGCCCGCCATTCCCCCTGGTTATGAATCCAGTAACAGGTTTCATGGATTCGAAGAAGACGAATAAGAGGTAGCCATTTCCCAGCTGGTTTCATAAGGTCCAAAGGTTAGCATTGCAAAGCCGTCTCCGTCAAAGCCTATTATAGGAATTGGTATGAAATCTAATGATATAGGCATGGGTACTCTTTGAAGTTTGAAAAAGAAAAAACTTCCTAAACCTAAAGCTGCTAACAAAATCTCGGCAAATAAACTAGTGGAGTTTGGTACTTCATGGAGATTAGAATTTCCACCTCTAAAGACTAATCGTAAAGAAACGTTTATCGATCTCGCGAAAAATCATGATGATTTAGCTACTGAAGATGTTGATAAGTATGCAAATTGTCATTAGACAGCGGTCTTTATTGTTTTGTCAATATGCAGTGGTCTTTGTTGTGTTAATTTGCAACTTTATCTTAGCTTTATTTTTACTTTGTTGCTTTTTCTGTTGGCTTTCGCTCTATAAATCAGTTCTACTCGTCCCGTTTATGTGCATTTCAATCTATCCTCATTCGATCACAAAAAATAAAACAAAATTAAAAAAAACTATCTAGAGAATCCGAGTTAAACTTTTTTTTTTTTTTATTTACTGTGGAGAAATATGATTTTCTCTTGGGAAAGGTTGGTTAAGTTGAAACGTCGCTTTATCAACAAAATAAAAAGTTGAAACATCGCCAAGGGAACGAATTGTTATCGACTTGTGGCCGGTGGTGTCGTTGAAGAAGCTTTGGAAAATGATAATTTAGTGTTCATTTTATATAATTTTAGCTATGAGATGTAAATGATTAGCGTTGACAACATATGAACCGAATCCTAATCTGCTGATACTGATGTGGTTTAGTTGAGTTCAAAAGTACCAAAGTACACCCTATGGGTCCCAAGACATGGCATAAAATGACGACATCAAATTGGAGCCGTGAACATCTTACGTAATAGTATATTGTGTGGCACTATGGCTGTACAGAACTGGACGGCAAAAACGCGTGGATTAAAATGCCCTCTGAGGTGCGGTAGACCAGTATTTTAATATTTGGTTTATTACCCGTTTTGGTTGCTCTCGGTCCTGCCACCAAAATATCGTATAGGTCTAAATGTCGCGTTCTTGTAAGCCTAAATTACTAGCAAAAAATAAGTAAGGTCTCATTCATACTAGACCACCAATACATGTGGAGATTGAATGTAAATACTCAACAACATCGCACAAGTCTAGCGGGGCACTATATCAAGTCTTTTAAGTCCATCCAGCAATCAAATTTATAGCTGTTGCTGTGTAATAATGGAGTCATGCCATAACCCAATGCTGAATATAGATAGGAGAAGATAGGAACAAAAGCTATGGTCACGATAGATAATGATAATGGTCATCAATTATATTTATTTACCATGAATGCATTTATTTTCTTCTACTCTAGGTGGTGTGTTTGTTGCATTTATTTACTGTGATCTACTCCATAGGAGAGTCACTGCTGTACGTAGTTGTCAAACTTGTGGATTTGCTTAGCTATATACATATACAAATATTTACTTAGGTAGATCTACTTATCGGGTTATCCTTAATTGCGGCATTTTTAGTTATTTGTGTACGTCAGTATCACAGTTAAAATTTTGCAGTGTACTACTAGACTGTTCTCGCATCCATCATCCAGAGCAGATTCGGGTTCAGAAGTTGCCCAACCAACCACTTGAACGGACAGATTATTAACTTGAGACAAATTCAATGCATGCAAGAAGAGATGTAAGTTTAGACGCAAACGTAAGCCTTGCAGAAAGATGAAGGCAAGCGAACCACCTCTGCCCATTTATGAAATAATGTTGAATCCACACTCAATCAGATCTCTAGGTCCGTAAAACAAGTAGTACACCTAGCTACGAGTTTTGGATAATATATTTGCATATAGTCTGAGCTATAATCTATAATAGGTTTTTGACGAATAGCAGGCAAACGACGCCTGTCAAAACACAAACGCCAAATACTCCACTGTGGTGGTACTACCCATGAGTAACACTTGCAAAGAACAGTGAAACCTGTGATATCAAGAAATGGCAAAATGAGGCAGAGCTTTGATGCAGTGTTTCATATCCCATCACTCTCAAAATGTCTCATATCATATGTAATAATAATTATTTTGTTTTCTTCTTTTTCTTTATCTTTTTATCACCAGTACCTTGCCTTATTCTGCATACAAAGTTGTGAAGATAAAGATGAAACAAAAAATGGAAAACTGATATTGAAAGGTATAGATAGCTAGAGTTTGAATGCATTTGTCTATATCATTGCATTATCTCTGTCTTCTTTCCGTAACTAGCACTATACACAGCATGCAGTACCTGCAAATATATTTCCCTGGAAAAGAAAAAAGAGAAAAAAATTTAAACTTGAAAGTTAATTTGTTTGCAGAGAAAGAAAGAGACCAATAAGAAAGTGACAAGTTATAAACAATGCATCTCTGCCCCTCTCTCGCGTAACGTGCACGCTTATCTCTCTCGCATCGCATCATAGCAACACGTTAAAGCTAGCTCGAGGGAATCATTCATTTTCGCAACTCGCATTCATTCATTCAAACTGATTCTGATTGCTCTGTATGTGTACTTTGGTGTTATGTCTTTAACAACTTTTTTATTTTGTTGTAAGACCTGCTACTAGTACCGGTCCCGCATATGATTTCACTTATTTTTCATGGGGACTTTGAAGCGGACCTCATTGGACCCATACATGTGATTTACAAATTAATGTGGAAGTGGTAGCTACTCGATTCAAAACAGAACCATCCGGGCACCAGCTTGTTGTAGCCTAATTTAGTTTTAGGTTAGAAGAATCCAAGGACTTGAAGTGACTGTGCTAAGATTTTTAATCTGTTTCTCGTGTTAGTACTTTAGAAGGATGGAGCTGGCAAGTCTGTTTCGATGTCCCGACTTGTCAACTGGCTCAAAAGATTTAGTTAGTTACAAAACCCCATGGTGTTGACGGTTCACTTTTCCCCTATACTGTATTATTTTCTTTGGCTCCTCCCAAGTCCCACTATTGCTCCTCGGTGTGGATTATTAAAGCCAGCAATGGTAGGTTGATCATCGCAGTGAGGCCCAAACCCAACACATAAGATTTGGCTCGATTATTAAAGCCAGCAATGGTAGGTTGATTATTCATGCACCTTCGTACTTTCAAAATTGTCACGCCAGCAGTAAAAAAGAAAAAACAACATTTTATACCATTGCGCAGGGTTTTGAATGAACCCATTTACACAGACTTTAAGTTTTCATGTCTTTACAATTCATCAAACATAATAGTAAAAAAAATAAAAGAATTTGAATCCAAATAGATAATGCACAAAACACCCTCGTTAGACCTTAGACCCATATGACACTGGGTATCCTACGGCAATTCCTCCAGGATATTGTTGTGGTGGTTCGATTACTCGAATTGAAAGATTAATAATACCGTTAGGCTGGCCATCACGATCCCTCAGCCTATAACTTAAGAAATGCAAATAAAAAGGAGGGAAATAACTTCCCAAGAAATCAGAAATTGGAATCTTTGCTTCTCCTATCATTTTTGCACCGGAACTGGTTTTACACTGAGCTTCTACTCTGATAAATCGGACATTATGGTATAACGGCAACACTATCTTCTCATTCCATGAAGGGTAGCTACCACCTTCGGTATCGATACTCGTTGAACGATGATTGGTGGAATAATCTGTTTGTACGACTACAAGTGCATTTTTAACCGAACGACCGTTGCGATGTAAATCCTCAGCTGAAACAACCGTTACTTCTAAAATCTTTTGTGCTTGCCTATCCATCTTTCAAATTTGCTTATCTAATGAATTTGGATACAATGGCTGGGCATTTATATATGTGTAGAAAACAACTGCTTTATAGAGATAGTGGACAACTTTTCTGAGTTCTTTTTGAAGGTTACAGGAAAATGGAGGGAAATAGATACGTTAGTTCTTTGCTTCTTTTTTTTTTTTCCAAAGACACGTTAATGAAATTTGCTATTATTTGCAGGGACGGAATATTAGACTTTATTTTCTAAGTTATCTGTCAAGCCAAAGTAGGTGTTCCAACCTCCATTATATCGAAAAGACCCAGTCAAGCACGGAATCTAGTTGACTGTACTAAAATATTGATCTAAAGGTTTTCCATAAGATAAACTGATAACCTCGTCCTTCATGAACATAAAGAATAATTGTTAACACAGGAAACCAATGGCGTGAACCATAAATCCCTAGTATTCCATTGAGTTTGACTATCTTAAATTTTAAGCAAGGAGCCCTGGTATAGGTGACAGGTCAAACAAAGACAAATCTATTAGACACCGATAGAAGGTTATTCAATTCTGGTATGCTGTAATTCCTCGAGTCCTGGACTCCTGAACTAGAAGGCTATTCAATCCATAATTCTGTGACTAAATGGAGAGCTATTTTCTACTACAAATTTAATGAACCAAACAACCATCACAATCAGTTACCTTACCAGGCTAATACCAAGATTTAAAGGAACATTACACACAAAATAAAACAAGGAAGAAATCATTGAGATGGTCCAAAGACAAGCAACATGCACATAAAGGAAATGAAGACTTTGAAAAAAATAATGATGATAGCTAATGACTTCACCAACTGTGACATCATTAACATATATCATCAAGAAAAGTAGGGGTCAAGTTGTTCAAACAGAACACCAACCAGCTCCGGTATAATATTACAATATATATGTGCACATGGTTCTGCCATTTCAAGTTTACATACAACGAATCTAAGCAGAAAGATATAAAACATACCACACACATGAAGGAGGAAATCTTCACACCTGATAAAAATGATCCATGGTGCCCATGAATAAAGATGCAAAACCGTAGGCTGACAGTGAAAGGGTTTTGGGGAGAAAAGAACGAGGATGTTCTACTCGCACTAACTAGGTGGAAATTTGAAAGACAGGTGTTTACAACAACTAATGAATACCTGAAGCATGTATTGCAGGTGAGATTTCAGAAGTTTAGACACTCTATACTTGCTCTCTTCCATTGCTGCCAGTCTTTAAAATGTTATACTTACATAGAGGACAGGTGGCATTTATAAATAACCACTTATCAATGCAGGCACAGTGAAAATGGTGGCGACAAGGAAGCTCACGCAGCTCAGCTCCATCATCATAGGCAGAAAGACAGATGCAACATTCCTGCAAGAATCATCATCCACAACAGAACGGAGGTAACCCTTCTTTTCTCTGGTTACTGTAACACTGTTTTATTTTGGCTAAGACTGAGGAATGAGTTTTACTAACTTTTAACTATATATAGAAAGTTGTCGGACTATCAAAATTCAAGGTCATACAAATATGATCAGATCAACTTACTGCATTCTCCAAAGATAGAACGTGCTCTACAGGTGCATCAGTGTTGCACTCAGTCATGATTCCTCCGAATGGCCCCTGTACCTCACCGCTCTGTTTCTCACAATCACCAATTTTTCGGAATTTGAACTTTGGTATTTGATCAATGTCATCCTTGGATGCACCTTCCTGCTTGCATTAGGGAGAGAATCAAAATTTGATGAAAGAACCTAAGGATGAGTATATTGATTGAAGGAAGATCATGCTAGTTCAGGCAAAAAAAAAGAAGGAAAATATGACAGAGCCAAAAGCCTTTCAAACTCTGAGTAATATTTCGGAGAGGTTTCAGCTTAACACCACACCACAAAGAGACCCAATTTTTACAGAGTTAGTGTCATATATTAATTCAATCTGATGGAAATTGTACCCTGTGGATGTTGCTCTTCGGGCGTAGTATCGTCAAGGTGAACAAAGAATGCAAAAAAAAAACAAACTGTAACTACCTTAAATGCTTCAGTATATGTAAATAGGCCTTCACCTACAAATAGTTACTACATAACAAAAATTGCTGCTTAATGAAAAACTCACCTATTAGTCGAAAACACAAACGAGGGTACATTTAGGACTGTGGCAGAGCCAACCCATGGCAAGGATGGTTCCCAAGCCTAATTTTACCTATTTCATGCCTTTTTTTCTCTATCTCAAGCCTAATTTTTGCCTTCTGCCTCCCCATAGGAGATTTTCTGGCTCCGCCCCTGGGATATGTCATATGGACATCTCCACGTATTGATATGTCTTCTAATAGTTGTGAATGTATTTTCATCTCTAACGTCAATAATTAAGAAACTAAAACACATATCTTCTAGTAACCATTTTTTATCGCCTCTGTCATTTCTAGTAGATAACTGTATTTGATGTTTTCTTTCTGACAAAAGCCAAATACCCTGAGAAATTTACAATTTAAAATGACGAGCATGTCTAGAATTGACTTTCTCAGACTACTTGAATGCCTAACTGAGGTTCCAACTTCCTACCATCCTACTTGGATCAAGCTGCATAGGGATACTCTAGCTTCTTAACAATTGCCTTCAGCATGCATAACCCAACATGACAAAACATCTGAATCTGATTGTAAACTGGTATCGCAAAGTGCAATTTTCATGTTGATGAAAGCATTTATACAAGATGAAAGTAACATGCAATATGACCAAAAAGCAGGGAAACCAAGAAGATACCTGATCTGCCACGGCGTATAAGATAGCAATTATACATGGAAGACAGCAGCAAACAGCAATACCAATAACACATGCCAGGGCAACACAGAATACTACAAAGAAAACGTCAAACGCCAAAAATACAATACATAACCTGCATAATGAAATAGTCTCAATCAGAAACAAGACCAAAGTAACATTCAAATTCAACTCAAATCAAAATAAATAAATAACTCATACGAACCAGTAAAGCTGAGGAGCATCAGTTGTCAATGTCTGGCCACCAGCAGATACCCAATAGAATCCAATAATCCACCATATGAACGAAAACATCGTATTAGCAGACTCCAAATGCTTAGCAGCACTGTCAACAATAAACCCAAATCCCAAAATTCATCAAAACAGCTATAAAACTCACCAAATTACATCCAAATAGCTCCAACTCAAAATCCTAGTTTGAACCAATAATTTCAAACAGCTAAACTTTTCCTCAATTCGCATTCAAACCATCATAAAACTTAAAGAACTCTTTAGCTAACTAGATATCAAAATTGTATACCTGGCAGTAGAAGAACTGACACCCCCTTCTTGTTGCAGTTGCTGTTGTTCAACAAGATATTCATGAGAATCACTAGATCCCTCGTGAGAACTAGTACTCAAACTCTCACTACTCTGATTCCCACCAGTCCCAACAATCGGAGCCAACCGCTGCGGTGGATTTCTTCGTTTATACTCAACACAAACGAAAACCATATGAAGTATACACTGAAGAGCATAACCACAAATCCATAATCTCAACGGCAAAGCTGGTTTTTCATTTCTACCCAAAATCAAGAAAACAATAGCAATAATAACAAAAGCGAAATTCCATAATATGTCTAAAACAACAACAGGTCTTGAATATGCCCAATCACTTTGTCTTTCTTCTAATTGTTCTGCTGCTGTTTCTCTTACTAACATTGATGGTTCTCTCATCATTCTTCTACTACTTGCTCTTCGTAAAAACCTTGCTGCTCCGCGTAAACCCGATGAAGAACTTCGATTGATTCTGTTTCCATTGTTACTACCATCTTCTCCTCCACCTCGATTTGAATTGCCTAATAATGGTTCTATGATATCCGCTGTTGGTGAAGTTGATGTTCTTGTTGTTGTCTCCATTTTCTTTAAATTTTTTGATAGAAATGAAATGAAACCCTAATTTTTAATAACCCTAATTGTGATTTCTGAGAAATTGATACGAAAATTATCCCATTCGCAAAACCCTAGATTGAGAAACGAAGAGCCCAATTTTGTGATGATCGATAAGAAAAAAAAATCGGTTGGTTTTTTTGTGATTTTTTTTCTGGTTTGACTTCACGTTAAGATATCGAGGCAGCGATATCGTGTAGCGCAGATGTTTTATGTAGTAGTCGTTTGATCATCCAATGGTTATTGTTGAGTTGAAAACCTATCATCTTGTCTTATTTAGAGAAGGCTGGGTGGACTACAATTATCATGCTCCATGAACCATAATTCATTTCTTTGGTGCACTATGCCGGCCGATTAGACGAGAAACCGCGAGAAGTCTGACCGTTCCGGTTTGTGAGAAATTCGACCATACGGTACCAATAGCATAGAACCCTGATTTTAGGCATACCCAAATCTTTGTAGGCATACAAAACAATAGTTCCATCTTGGGTGACCTTATAAGGGGTACCCTATGGGTAGTTCAATTACCTATATACCCTTAATACAAAAATCTAAAATCAGTTTTCTAAAAAATCAAAATCAGTTTCCCTTAACATCTCCTCTTCCTCCTCCTCTAGCCGAACTCTTCCTCCTCCTGCGAAAAAAAACAGTTCATCATCGTGATTAATTGTCGATTCGTAAAAATTTGATCGTAGGTTAAACTCAACCACATAATGACTCGTACAAAGAAAAGTAGGGACTAGGCAAACCAAATCGTCTTCTAATCCATCAATTGAAGAAGAAGAACCAATTGAAGATGAAGGTGTAGAAACAGAAAATCGACCACCAATTGAACCAGAAATTAAACCAACTGCATCTCCAACTCCGGAAATGAGGATAAGAAAGTAAGTTGTACAAACCCAATCTCATATTTGCTGTTTTTCATCGATTAAATGACGGTTACAGTGTTGGGTTCGGCTCAAAATTGAGTTGCGTTTTTAGCCGAACTGTTCTTCACAAAAGCTTCCTGTAAGTGTATATGAACAGTTCGACATGAAATTTCAAGCCGAACCTAGTCACAGATAGAGATGCATAGGGGTTCGGCGTATTCGATAATCATAATATGTGCCGAACCTAGCACATTTACGAGGTTCGGCTATTACGATATTCTCAATATGTGTCGAACCAATAACAATATTTTAACCCAAAAAATAACAAATTGATGTTCGGCTCATACGATTTTAGAAATATAAGCCGAACCAGTAATTATTTTTTTTCCGGGCTATTCAGGATGTTGTTCGGCTTACTATGAAACTTTCATATAAGCCGAACTAGTGTCTAGCAAAAGGGTTGGAATTGAAAATTATAGGTTCGGTTCATGTAGTAAACAGATTCAGTGGGCCGAACCGTTCATCAATTGGTAGATTCGGCTCATAGATGTGAACCAAACCTCAACCTGTTTCGCCAAAGCATGATCCAAAAAATCATCTAAACAACCTTTATAATTCTGAAAATTATCTTAATCACTAAATGAAATATTTAATCACTAATCAATATTACTAACACTAATACGTAAAGGGCAGATTTGCCATTAAAAAAATTTTGGGTTAAGGGGTTATCTGATTTTGCTATTTCTCAACCTTTTTTGTCTTTATTCAATATGCCTAGAAAGATTTTGGTATACCCAAAATCAGGGTTCATATCATATCTCATTTCATACTTTATGGGCTTATGGCTTCATACACTTGTTTTATTTCTGTTATGATGGGGTGTTGTAGGGATATGTAAGTATGGTCTGCCCAATTAAATATATGAGGAAATTCGAGCTTCTTTTTTCTTTTTTTTTTTAAATATATGAGGAAATTCAAGCTATTGAGCATCAATTTGGTCAGATTTTCTTCAATTATTAAGCACAATCATATCGTTTATAGGGCCCATTATGTTTATTGCGACCCATTTCTTGATAACAAACAAAAATGATTAACCCACCGAAATTTTACACAACACATTGCACCGTGTGAGTGAGGGGGTGGGACCCATTTCTGCCCCACCCCATCCAAATGCTAAGCACGCTTATCTGGATTGTGCATTCCTTTCACTGTGCATTCCACGGTGAAAGTCTTCGGTGGGTCTATCACCTCTGAACTAATCTCAAAGATTGTTATTTTTCTCACTTCTGATCCAAGATGATCGTGATTAATGAATATTCATTTGTCTAAACATGCTTTAAAACATAGAAACAGTACAATATTAACTGGATTTACTTGAAGATAGGTTAACAAATTTGCATTCTTATCCTCAAATATGCGACCTTTGAAGAGTACGACATAACATGGAGTCAGAATGAAAAAAAGTACATATCAATATCAATGTTCCATAATTGAGTACGAACATGCATTGAGTACATAACCTGATTTAGACCCCGCTAATTAATTTTTGTGCAAGTACCAGAGATGCCTGGAAGAAGTTGTGGGTGGTGCGTGGTCTCTCTCTTTTAGCAGGAAGTTAAATCCAGCTGAAAGAATTGATTTACTAGAGATGCGAGACGATCTGAATGGCATCACTTTGCATGTAGGGGAGGGAGATTATCTTTCCGGAGAGTTTTCCCTTAAGAAACTCTATGATACGCTTTGTAGAGAGGGTGTAGAATGGGAGTTTGCAGGCTTGTTAGAGGTGAAGCATATTCCATCTAAGGTAATTTTTCTTTGCTGGGCTGGCTTACACAATTCTATTCCTATTAGAGTGATGCTGGAACATAGAGGAGTTCAAGTGGCTAGCAATTTGTTCCCGCTGTGCAATCGAGAGCAAGAATCTTTACAACATTTGTTCATTCATTGTAGATGGTTGGCAGAAATTTGGACTTACTTCATCGAGTCATGTAGGATGGTTTGGGTTCAACCTAATTCTTTTGCAACTCTCTTGCAATATTGGTTGTCTTATAATTTTCATGACATTAGAAAAAATTTGTGGAAGTTGATTCTTTTTGCGGTGATTTGGGAAACCTGGAAGGAACAGAATGCAAGAGTTAATGGCAAGCGGTCGAAGACTAAAGAGGAGATCAAGATGATGATTAAACAATCTGTGCATCTTTGGACTTATTCTATGAAGACTTTTAGCTCTTATTATTTGAATCAAGTGATATTTCAATGAGAGGCTATTTTGGCTGTGTAATTCCTCTGTTTGATTTTGTCTCTGGCTATACTAGATCTTTGATCTAGTTTGTACGTTGTATACTATTTTTTTCCTTTTAATATATCATTACCTTTTTGAAAAAAACAAAACAGAAAGGTAAATCTATAGTTGCTTCTCTATTTTTAAATTAAATAAACGATTTTCATTTGCAAAATGCTACAGCAAAATTAGTCGAGATTTCACTCAACAGACATCCTTTAGGAAAAGCGGTGGAGACTACTAATGCACATCGGTCATCGCCTATGCCAACGATAGAATGGCTAAACAAACCATATCTTCCTAAGTGATTTTTCATAGGATATGCTAAGATCAGTCTAGAATTGTTCTTTTAATTTTCATTTGTAGCAATATTTCCTTGAGCAAAGAACGGAAATACAAAAAAAATTATATATATCAAATAAAGTTAAGAGTCAATAATATCTGAAAGGGAATTTGGACTTTGGAGAACGCTCGCATCATTTCACAAAAAAATTTATCGAGAAAAAAGTAACTCCCATTGAAAGAAAATGGATACATATAGTCTTGAAAAATTCGAAGAACACCGTCTCTCTATTGAAGACGAATTCCAAGGATTGCCAATATAATGATTCTTCACCACCCGGTGACCAAGATATCCATACATGCTTGTGTATCTTGTTGTAAAGTTTGTCCTCCAAAACTCGAAGAATCTTCGAGATCTAAGTTAAGACTTTGAAAGATTTCACTTGGGATTCGTGAAGCAAAAGTTAATATATCTTCTAAGAAATATTGGAATACCTGCATTCTTTTGCATGAATCATGCTCATTGCGTCATTGAATAAGATAAAGCTTCATCTCAAGCTTGTGTGTTGCATGCACGACATGTTGGCTAAGAACTGAAATTGCATCACCGTGGTGCATCATGCAAGCGGGATGCTGGCCAAGAGCTACAATGCATCACAATGATGTGTTTCGCAAGTTGATCATTGGACGAAAACTGGAAACGCATCAGTATGATGCGTCTTCTCGAATAGTCACAGAAGCAGGTGGACTTTGTATATATGGCCATCTACTCCCCAAAACTTATTCGTAAAAAAGTCAATAAGACATATATAGGGAACGTGTGTAGGTTGAAGGTGCATTAATGACACACCCCAAATACTAAACCTGCTTAGCTAATTATAATATAGCCTAAACCTGGAGTAACTGAATCTTGATCTTCGAACTTAAGGAACATAATCGCATAAAACAAAACTAATTCCCAAACACTCTGATACTTAATAGATGAAAACTCTCATATGATACGATTATATTAATGTGTTGTTTTACAAATAATCAAAGAATACATATATAAAAAAGATCCCTAAACGTTCTTAATCTGCTAAAGTTTCAAACTACGAAACGATTATCTTCATGCGCGTCATCTCTTCTGAAAACTGAAACTGAAGTGGGAACAAGTGAGCACATCATCCTAAAAGGGGGCTCAGTGGTTATCATTATAACATTCAAGTAATCACTAACATGCATCACAGTTCTACTAAAGGACAACGATAAACATCTTTTACACACAACATAGAGCAGAAGATTGTTTCAATTCAAATCCTCAGATATTACGTCCATAGTGGTAATATCCGTGAAAGATCCACCTCCAGATGGATCTACGAGAAGAGAATTAAACAACCTAAACATATGTTATCCCAACCTCGTCTCACTCAATGAAGGAGAAGATGCTAGGAATAACTTCAGTCTCAAACGATAGCATGAATCCAGGTACCGTAAGATATTATTGTGGAATGCGTACACCTCATAAAACCCAATGCCACCATCTAAGTCTAGAATATAATAAGATTTTGATTACTATGATCTGACCCCGCACAACAGGTTCACAAAAGGCCCAATCATTATTCGTAGACTTAAGTCCCCGAATAATAACCATATCCATTCATGAACCTAGAATTTCTTCCTAAGTCAAGATCATAGTAACCCAGTCATACTACTAAGACTGCACAATCAAGTATAATATGCACATGAGTGACTTCCCCAAATAAAATAGTATATATAATAATCAACCGGGGTAAAGCCGGACTACTAGGTAATAATCAACCGGGGTAAAGACGCACTACTATCTTAAAACAATAAAATGTAATAATAATCAACCGGGATAAAGTCGGACTACTAGGTAATATTCGAACAACGTAGCATTGCCCTACTAAAACTTAGCCAAGAGCTATGGGGAACACACAGACACTCTTTGCAGGGAAACCACCCAACGCATATTACACAACATACCCATTGAGTTACAAACAATATGCTTACAGAAATTAAAGACTCATCATGCTCGCAGATAAAGTAAACTTAATGATTACAAGAAGGTTACAGAGTTCCCACCTGAATTGATGACAAGCCATGCCTACCTCGAGATCCATGATCCACTGGTTCATCCTTTGAACGATCGTTGTTAAGTAAAGTGTAATTGTTAATCACACAAGCACTCTAAGGAATTATCCAAAAGGCTCATGCAAGGTTCATAACATAATCTCATATAAGTCTCTAGTTATAGGCTAAGTGGAACTATCTAATGGTTCTAAGTCCATTTTTGATTCTACACCTTTCATTATCTATCTTTAGCACATCTAAGGGTTTACTAATTCAATTGGATTGGTTCTATAATCCATTAAAAGAGTCTTAAGAAGATCCACAACTTTGTAGAATGAACCAAAGGCTAATTCGGACCATAAAGGGTCCAAAACATCCACCTAAGAATACATGATATTAAGCCCAAGTCCACTACACAAGCCCATTAATCCAAGGCCTGGCCATCTGGTCAACTAACGGACTAACTGATGGTCAAAGGTCAACTAACAATCAACGTCTAAGGTCAAGTCATGTCTAGGGTCAACGAGTCAAGGTAGGTCAACGGTCAAATGGTCAGTTCTCTGAGTCAGTCAACTCGGGTCAAGACATAAAACTCGGTGAGTCAACACGATTCGACTCAGTCAGATATCTGAGTCAGGGTAAGCTAGGTCAGTCAGGTTCTGACTGAGCTGAAAAGCTCAAAGCCAAAGCCTTAGAACAGGCCAGAGCCATTGCTCAGGCCAAAAAGAACTGTTGCACCATCATGGTGCAACACCAGCAAACCACATAAAACAGAAACTCAAATACAACTTCAATTCATCTAAATTCAATACAGACAACACTGCATATTCAATCTGAATCTCCATCAGATCAATTACTTACAATTTCAACTTAACCCAGTGATATCTATAAACCTCCATTACCCGTCCACTCCAATCTGTACATAATTCAGTCCCAATATCATCTCTACTCCTTATTCTCATTAACCAACACCCCTTGCAGTTACAACCCTAAGCAACAATCATAATGCCATCCTCATTTCCATTCTTCAGCTTCAATTCCACACACACCCTGACTTAATCTCATTTCAATTCTTCTTCTAAGTTTGATACTTTTCTTCTTAGTTACATATCACATCCAGACTGCAGCCTTCACCTACACTATCAGCTCACCAGCAACACAAGCTCACCCATAACATACTCTTATCTTCGTCCCATTTCAACCGCCACATCTTAGCTAAGTCTCAACAACAATTCGACCACTCTATTTCATAAACTTTCCTGCACTCTATAATAACGCAACATCAACAATATCCCAGATTCCATTTAAGAGTCGCAACTAATCTTATGTTATTCAGACAACTCAAACCAGCAACATCTCAATTATAATCATCTTCATCATCATCTACAGCAAACCCAACATTCATCTAAACTCACTGCATAACCAATTCAATAATAACATCATCTTTCCTTCCTCCATGTGATCTAACATAATCTTATTAAACAACCCCAACTCTATACTAAACTCAAAACAATTTCATTCACAAGCACAACAGTTCAATGATATAAGCAATTTAAACTAAAATATCAAACATAAACAAAAATTAGAGTCTTACCCAAGTATCAGCACCCACTGAATTGCTTTTCTCCCAATCCAAATCTACTGAAACCCTAAATCCATTTGGGGAAGAACAAAATCTCTAATTATCTTCAATCTCGAATTCAATCTCAACACATCAATCAAAATCTTCAGTTAAGCAAACACATCTTGTAATTCTGTCTAACTCTCCTTAATCCTTACTCCAATTCAATTTACAAAACCCTAATTCCATACCATCAATCTCATCTTCAACATCAACCCTAAATCTTAAATTCGAGACAAACCCAACTTAATTCAATCCCCTAAACCATCATCTTCACTTTCTAATTCTTCTTTGATCCTCAATTGAAACCCTAACTCAAATATTACTCAAACCCTAACTTTCTGCTTCTTCCAAAATTCAAACGACATCATGTCACCATCTCCTAACCCAGTTCATCAAGCTAACAAGGCTTATAAGAATTTCTCGACAGAAGAGGCTCAAATCTCTGAGCTCGGAATTAACAGAGAGGGAGAGAGAAAGAACAGAGAAGAACAAGAAGAAGAAAGAAGAGACGAAGAGAAGAAATGAGTTTCTCTCGACGCGAATTGGTGATAAGGCCAGATAGAATTATGAAGGCTCCCACGAAACAGATAAGGGCAGCCAGATCGATCTAAAACAAAATTACCAGTTTGCCCTTCATACTAATCTCATGATAACCTCTTCGTCGCTATCCGAATGACACGTTCGAGATGTCCACTTCGCATATATTTTCGATACTTATTCAATGATACTAGTTTCGTATCTAGATCTTTGTTAGATTAATTTATATTAACTAACATTCGTGTTAAACTAATCGAGTCATTAACGGCTAAATCGTCTCTTGATCATTGTTAGATTGATGTTAATTGTCATTTGACCGGTCTAGTAGCGTTGACGAGCTTGAGGGTCTTCACAATTAAGCGTAGATGCATCCTTAAGATATTAAGCTTGACCAATGAGTCATATATAAGCGAAAGCATCATTATGCTATGTTGCTTTCTCGAGAAATCTTCATGATGCGTAGGCATCATCGTTGTTGCGTTACTAAACCAAGAATGCATCAGAATGATGTAAAACGAAGGAAATGTGAACATTGCAATAATTTGCATGGCCCGAGCTGGAGAAACATACTTGCAAACTAAGTGGCCCCAATGATGCATACTCTTGTGCATCACTTGCAAAAAAAAAAAGACTTAGCGTATACATATTAGGATTTGCTTGAATTTTGTCCTTGGATTACGTACCGTTTTATTGTAAAGGTGGTGGAGTAGGCAAGTGCTCAATGAAGAAAATGATCGATGGATCAAATCGTCTAGACCTTTAAACAAATGTAATGCACGGGAGTACTTTGAGTTCGAGAGATTAAGCCGTAGGACTCTGGCCTAAACCCACAATGGTCGTTTTATATCCAATTCGGTCACAAGGAATGAGAAAGGTCGGTTTGTAGGGAGGAAAGTTGAGAATGTGTGGATATCAATGGAGATCGATCAATTGATGTTGTAATGTTTTGAAATGCTTTGAGGATGATTTCTCTATGTAAGACGAGATAAATCCTTTGTAATTGTTTGGTAATTGAATGACGTAGGTTTTACTTACCCTGGGTCTTACTCGGTTCAGTTTTCTTATCAAGTCATAGATTGAGGACCTATGTATTGTTGTTAGCACATCGATCTCCTATAAGTGGTGATGGTTGAAGAGGAGTGTAAGAATGGGGAAGTGAGATAACGTGTGTAAACCAGTTCCACTTTGCGTGGGAGACTTGGTTAATTGATCATTCACTATTCCATTTACTCATTCAATTAGCAGCATGACTTACTCACATTTCTCACGGTGGATGTATTGCACATCGCACGTGTTGTAGGCCGCCAGACCAAAACCCTAGTGAATATCCCCTTATGTGACATGAATTGATGTCTCATGTGAAAGTCTTCTTTGCAGACGTATATTAAATGGTCAAATGTTGACCTATTTAGACTATAAGTCTTAACTGATGAATTAAACATAGTTCGTAGTTCGAGGTTATGATGGATGAAGCATGAAGTGACTTTTAAACTAGCAACATGCTTTGTGGACCATAAATGTTGAGTCTGATGTGTCACTGATGATTGTGGCATATAATTGTGCTAGATGAAGCAGTAATCATAGTCGAATGATTTGAATTGATAAGGATAGTTTTAATGAGATTGCTAGATCGATCATAAACCACTGATATGAAAAGCATGTGATAGGAATTCATATAAAATTAATCATCATTGAATTATTATAGAATATTCATCTTCGATCCACATGTCATGAGTAAGTCATACAACGAAGCAGGGAGATCATAATATTAAAATATTGGTTGACTGACGAACTAACTGAATATTGATTGATGGACCAACTGAGTATTGTTTGATGAACCAATAAAATACTGATAGTTGAATCAGTATAAAAATATTATTTCCCGAATATTAATGGTTGGATCAACATGTGAAATATTGCTTTGCAGAGAAATTGCTAGCTGGATCAATAAAATATTGCTTCGTAGATTAAATAAATCTTGGTAGAAGGACCGACTTCACATTTGCTAACCAAAACTACTAAAGTATTGCTTGATAAAGCAATCGATTATCAGAGCAGATATTGTCAGTCAGAGAAAATATTGCTTGATCAATGAATACATTAGAGCACTGCTCGGTTGAACCCACCAAGCGTTGGTATGTCAAGGTTGGTTGTCATATTTTATTATCAAAACTCATAAGTTGCTTTATTAGATTACTAGAGTCGACTTTGATATGTTAGATTAGGAAGTCTCGAAATGTTGAGGCATACAAGTAGTATTCTGAAGACCTGAAGAATCCGAAGCATACCAACATCAACGAAGACATCATCCTTCCACTTGAGGTTAGTAATATATGAATTGACTTGTTTCCATTTCTATATCGTTGCTTTCAAGTCGTTTTGATTGAAAACATAACATGTGAAGTTATATACATGAAACTCTATTAGAGACTTGATCATCTTATTAATGATCATAGTATAAATGAACAATATATCAATAGTAGTGATGTATTGGTATACTATATTACGAAGTATAACGCTTATTTTTTGAACTTCGTAATTGCGACATCAACTTAATCTTTGTAACTTGTTTACTAGATTGTGTGATAAACTTTCGGATTGATTCCAAATCTAGAAAACTATGTTTAACTACATATATGTTTAAAGGAAGTAAACTTGCATAACTTGTTTCGTAGTCGAAATGGAAATCAAAGGATCAATCCTAGGATCTCGAGTAGGACCTTTATAAGGATCCCTGTTAGGATCGGTCTAAGGATTTATACTAGTATCAATTGCAAAACCCTAGTATAAACCTATTCCTTAATTAACCAAATTTTCTTTTCGTTTTGTCTATTTACTTTAGGGTTTATATAGATACCGAAAATATATTTGGTTAATGTGGAAAGTTTAAAAGATGTCGACATAATGAGTAATTTGAACATGAATACAAATGCTATTTGTTATTGTTCAAAGATATTCCTTGATACTGAAGGTGAGATCCCAAACCGAAATGTTTGAGGATCTTTTTAAATTTTCGAATATATATGTTTTGTTTTACCAGCAAGCAAAAATATCCCTGAAAATTTATATTGGTTAAGTTCTAGCTAATTGTTAGAGCACTGCTCGGTCGAACTCGCAAGCGTTGCTATCTCAAGCTTGTTTGTCAAGTTTAGTTGCCAAAACTATAAGTCTTGATTTCTAGTCTACTTATAGCTAAGTCTCGGATTAGGATAGTAAGTGTAGTTGAGCTTTAGAATTCACGACGTTCATCGAATGAATACGAAGAACTACTCAGGATAACTTGTGGAACTTCATCAACAAAAGGTATGTGGAGACTTGAACTCATCTATCATTCAAAAGTCTATCTACTCTATCTCCTATTTGAGACAAAAAGTCGTATTGCTATATAGACTTCAATTATACACATTTGGCATTTCGATCCAAGTTTATCTCGCTTATCTATTTCTCGAAATATGTGTTGGTAAGCTTTCGCTTTAACCAAGTTCATATTTTATTCTTGACGAAAGTCAAAATATAATCATGTGAAAATCGCTTTGTAACATCTTACATGATTTGTGTGAGACAGTCATTTGATGTAGACTCGGAATGTTTCGTATTGATCATTCGATCACTTGAAAATTTCTTCGAAGCTAATAGTTTGTGTGAGATAATTATTGTCGTATTCCAAGAATGTTTCAATGATTGAAATGAGGGTTTAGAACATGTAAACATGATTGGATATAAACATAGTGTGTATTCACATTTGTGTAAAGTCCAAAACCGGGAACCATGGTATGCGTACCTGTACGCGTACTGGTTGGTTGTTGGAAGTTCGGGAACTAAGTATGCGTACCCGTACTGGCGGAAGTTCAAGTTCCGTGAATTTTTGCTGGAGTTTGGAAGTGTAAAATGGTATGCGTACTTGTACGCGTACTGACGTAACCAAACTCATTCCGCCTACTTAGGTACGCGTACCTGTTTGCATACTTAAGTAGTTTATATTTCTAAAATCGGTTTGTTCATGAACTAATACATTTATATAATAAGGAATGCAATATTTTGCAAATCGTGGCTTTGATATTCATGAAATGATTCGAATGAATCAAAATCGATTTTTCTTAAATTGTGTCTTGTATACTTCTATGAGAATTAAAACAATTGAACAACTCTCTAACTAGTTTCATTTGAGTCATTTGAACTAGTTATGATAAAGATGAATAAGGTTGATATGAAAGTGCTCATATGGATAACCATTGGTTAACTATTGTTGAACCAACTAAGTGTACACGTTTAGGTACGATTAACTTTATCTAAATGATGGTACATTTCATTTGTGTATAACAAGCTAAATTCGATCTAACGGTTGAAATATATTAGATTGAATCTAATCAGGTTTTCATCTAACGGTGAATATTGAATACTTTGTTACCAAGGTAACATTGATTTCAAACCCTGATTTGAAGACTATATAAAGGAGAACTCTAGCAACTGGGAAACTTAATCCCCATACCTCTTGTGTGATACTAGTTGCGACTAGAGTCGATTCTCCTTTAACCTTAGGTTTTCACGAAACCCTGTAGGTTAACGACTTGAAGACTTCATTGGGATTGTGAAGTCAGACCCAACTATTTTCTCTGTAGTTGCATGTTCTGATCTTGCTGTTTTCTATCGTGATTGAGTACTATCTTCTTTAAGATTTGCTCGAGATTTATTATCCGATAGGCAAGATGAAAAAAGTAGTCACAAACATCTTCGTCTCATCGTTTGTGATTCCATAATATCTTGTTTCGTTAGTCGATTAAGATTATTGTGAGTTGATTGATAATATTAGTCTGTTCTTCGGGAATATAAGTCCGGTTTATCAATTGGTTCATGTTCACCTTGATTCATCAAAAGACGGAACAAAACACATAGGTATATCCGTGGGAGACAGATTTATCTATTCAATAGACTTTTCTGTGTAAGACAGATTTATTTATCAAGTCTTCGACTTTGGGTCGTAGCAACTCTTAGTTGTGGGTGAGATCAGCTAAGAGAATCAAGTGCGCAGAATCCAGAGTGGTTCAAGAGGTGTAAGGAACTCAATTTTACCTTGATCAGTGTGAGATTGGTTAGGGCTCAACTACATTCCAGTCCGAAGTTAACTTGGTAGTAGGCTAGTGTCTGTAGCGGCTTAATACAGTGTTCTGTTCAAATCTGGACTAGGTCCCGAGGTTTTTCTCCATTTGTGGTTTCCTCGTTAAAAATTTTTATGGTGTCTGTGTTATTTCTTTTCCGCATTATATTGGTTTATATAATTAAAATATCACAGGTTGTGCATAAGTTCAATCAATTGTGAATCCAACCTTTGGTTGTTGATTAAATTGATTGACACTTGGATATTGGTTTTTGATACCGTCGAAGTTGTTTCTTATATTAATCAGGCTCACAGATTTATATCTGTTTAATTTGCTAATTACATTAAGAAACAGAGATATAACTCTTTGATATATTTTTTGATTGAGCTCGCCTTATTAGTTGGTGCTCTCAGAATTATATTGGAGTTAGTCCATACAGATTGCTAAGCGAAATATTGGGTGTGGTTGTTAGACCCCCGTTTTTTACTAATATTGAGTTGTCCAAGAGGTATTAGACAAAACCAAATCTAGGTGCTTATTGCATATGTTGAATATATTCCTAGTTATGGAAATTCCTTGGTGTCCAAACTACATTGGTCTATAAATAATGACGTTTGTTCTTCTTACAAACTTATCCTAAGGCATGCATTTAATTTTTTAGTCACTGTTGTAGCCGACTAATAATATTACTTGTAATACTATCTTGGAGACCAGAGTAACCTAATTAGGCGAAATCTCTTACGTCAACTAGTTTAAAGATTTCTTTGGGATAAAGAAGCGTCTATTAGTACCAGTGATGGGAAACTAGAATTGCGTTGTTATTTTAGTTTTCGATTATTTATTTGATTGACTAACGGTTGTTGACTCTTGATTTCACTTAGTTTGATTATTCTTGAGAGCCTTATCTTCTAACATAAGGTCACTCAAACTATATCAAAAGACTAGCGGTAGTTCAGATCTGACGTTGACTTGTGATCATCCATTGTTAACATACTTCGTTCTGTGAGTGATCGATCATAAGTTGAAATCAAGTTCTTTATTGTGCAGGTACAAAATACTATTGAATATTAAAGACAATATGATTTTCTTATTGGTTTCATATCTTTGTGATTTGCTTCGTGCACAAACATGATCGGCTGGGATCCTACTAGATCTGGTTTATCTTTTGATAAACTTGTTGTTGCTAGTCGTATTTAGGTCGATAAGATATCATGTGGGGTACTCTTCAGTATCCAAATATGGTAGTTCTGTTTGACTTGATTTGGTTAACTTGTTAATCCATATCTTGGAAGATCTATCCCGACAAAGGAGTTTATTGATTTAAACAGAAAAGGCTTTGTCAAGCTCAACTATAATATCTCTGATTAACTTCTTGCGATAAGAATAGTGGTTACCAAATAGATTAGTCATTTACTGGTTGGAAGACGATCAAAAGGGTTGGGAGCTTAAAGTCTTCAAAGAGGCTGAAGCAACTTAAGATAGTGGACTATCTTAGGATTCACGTGCTTCGGAAGATTGGTTGTATACGCAGGAACACTGAGGAAACTAGGTAACTAAGGGTAGTTTAATTGGTCTCAATTATACGAAGTCGGTAGTGGTCTTTGTATTGCGGCTTAATTCTGAGAGTATTCAAAACTGGACTAAGTCCTGTGGTTTTTCTGCATTTGCAGTTTCCTCGTTAAAAAAATCTTGTTGCGTGCTTTTACTTTACTTTCTGCATTATAATTTGCTTAAGTTATAATTAAAGTAATTGCACTTGTACATTAATCCAACACTTGGGTTGATCCCTATAGTTTAAGGTTTGGTTTTAGACTTATAATATATACCAAGTGTATACCTTTTGGTTGTTTTCTTCTTGAGATGCTCTGTCTATATCAGATTACGCGAGGTATCAGACTTGTAAGTTGATATCGAAAAGATTGTGGTGTACTTGGTACCCTCGTCATTTCAATTTGAAATATTATCGGTTGGTACCTTGACCTGTTAGAGACCGTTAAATGAAACCATTGACTTAAGAAACTGTTACTTGAATAATTAAAGTTAATTAAAAAAATCGAATTCATATATTTACTTATTATGGAAAACCTTTATATTCTTCCCCAATTACTTCCCTTTATCTGCTAATTCCTTTGATTTCATTTTATTATGATTGTGATATCTCTTTATATAACTTCCTCTCTAATCAGAATCGGTCATTAAATAAAAATATAAATGAAGAAGATGGGTTTAATTTATCCTAATTTTACTTTATCCATTTCTTCTATATCTCGTACTATCGGTTTTGAGAAACCATTTATGGTACTTCGGTCTTTGAGAAACTAGACTTGTTAAGGTCAGAAAACAATCGTGGTTCCCAAAAAATCTCATGATGGAAATTGTAGGTCTTGATTATTCTATTCGTCATCTAAAAGAAGAAATTTAAATCATATGTTCTGCTTGGATCTTATGTTATTTATAGTGATGATTATACTAGGTTTAGGTTTGATTTTGGGGGGTTAATTAATTGGTGATAATAATGCAATTTCACGAATCATCAACTCCATCGATTCCATAATAATAACTTGGTGATAAATCAGTTACTGCAACAACAATAGATGAAGAGAAGGGTGGGGGAGTTAGAGTGAACATTTGATAATGAGTTTGAATGTTTCTGTTGTGGTTGTAGTTCATATTTTCTAATTTAGTTTGTAGTTGTTGAACTGAGCATGAATGGATGATGTACCGACGACATGTATCGAGACGATTATTGAGATTGGAGCAATTTTTAATTTGGGGTTTGAAATTGTTGTCATGTTCTTACATTATTTTTATAACAAGTTTGATGTAAAATCATTGCAATGGAATAGCTTTTATAAAAATGTTGCTGATGATGAAGATCCGAGTACGCAGAAGAAGATAAAGATCGAAGATTGAAAGTTGTTGGTGTATTCATAATTTCATTACAACAGGGTAATGGTTCAAAAAGAAGAACGGTTGAGTTAATGTTATGTTCCACTCGCTGACCATTTTCATTATATATATATATATATATTTTTCATTTCTCTTTTGATTTAATTATTCAGGTAACGCATTGATTTAACGATCTGTAACTGGTCAAGGTACCAACCGATAATATTTCAAACGTTGGGTACCAAGGCTAGGTGTTGGACATTTGTTGGGTACCAAACGTTAAATAACACATTATTTTATAAGATAATTGCTTAGATCCTTGAAGTCAAAAGTACAACAATCAATTTTCTTTGTGTTTCATTGTGCAATCCTATTTTGTTTTCCAAATAAACACTTCCCAATAATGTTTTTCAAAAATAAAAGTACCTCGTCTTCGTCAAGAGATGCCATTACTATTTTGAGAGAAGGATGTGCTAACAATCATGATTTCTTTAATGCCGAAAGTGCAGTAGGAAGTGGGTCAAAGAGAATGTCTCATTTCATCAGATTTGAACCTTCAATTCTAGCTTACCCCAAGTGAAATTCTAGATATTCTTTTCTTATAGATGAAAGTTATTTCTTTCGGTAATATCAACATTTGGCAAACAAATAAAAATTATATAAAGCCATTGATCATCTATTAGAACATCAAGTTAAATATGATTTATAAGTGTGTCTTTTTCTAAAAAATTATTATTCAAATTTTCAGGCCAGGATATTTACAATTGGTGCCCATTTTTGTATATGTGATTATGATATTTTTAACCATTTCTAGCAAATAAGGAGGTGGTCTAAGAAAACAGAAGTTTCACAATATTTACAAGTAAAAAATAGCATCATGATACAACATTTGGATCTTAATAATAATTAATTAATAATAATAATATAAAGAAAAGAGGTATTTTGGTTGGTCACAAAAGGAAAAAATATCTTGGTGTAACCCTGATATTACTAATATGACCTTTAATGTCGACCGCTGCTATACATATGTATTCAAGAGTAAAAACGTATATTAAATTAATGCTCCCATATTCAATCATATATTTACATATTCACAAAAATGCCATTGTTTTAAAAATATATCAAAACTTTTAAAACTTATATCTTTCAAAATGCACACCGGATTTTTGTAAAACTAATATATTTAGAAAGCTCTTTGAAGTACCTACGTAATGAGTACAAATAAGAACACTAAATTTTATTTTACGAAAAAAATATCATTGTTATCAAATTTGGTGTTGTTAAATGAGTAAAATTCAAGCATGTGCGTCGCACATGTAGTCGAACTAGTGTACATTAAAGAAACAATATTTTTCTTTTTCTTTTAATTTTCTTTTTCTTTTAAATTACTCCATATATGTTTCTGGAAAAGTTACTGTCACTTTTTCATTTTAACCTATTTTATTTCTTCATCTTCTTTTTGAGAAAAATATATGTTTATCTTGTTGCATAACTAGTTGGTTCTCTGCTTACTAATTAAAACTCGTTACAAATTCTTTTTCAACTTAGCTTATCTCGTTGAGTTGGCAGTTTACTTCATTCTTTTTTTCATTGAGTTAGTACGAAAGTTTGAGTTTATATCTTGCTAGATTTTTTTTTTTAGTTCTTTTCCCTTGTATTTTAAAAGTATATAATTTTTGTTAGTGCTAAGTTGGTACAAAGTCTATCTATAAGATTTCTTTTTGTTAGTCGAGTTATTTCCCTTTATTTCTTTTCTTTCTTAAAGTTCATTATTTTTATTGTCGAGTTTGTACAAAAGGTAAGGTTTATTGGGTTATTTTTTTTTTGTCATGTTACTTTTTAGTTCTTTTCGATGTATTTTTTCAGGAAGCTTTCTATGTCGAGTGTCCTGTTCTTTTTGAGATTGTTATTGGGCAAAATTAGTTAGTTTTATTGTTATCATAAGATTCAATATATTAATGTTACTTATTATTGAAGATAATATCTCAAAACTTAGGAGTAAATTAATTTTTTGATAATCTTTTTTTTTGTTTGTTTGTTAACATAATGTATATCAAGCTAATTGGATTTTTTTTCATAGACAAGATGTACAAAGTATCCGTGCAATAGCTCCTTATTCTTGGTGATTTCTAAGTCCATGAAACTCCCAAATATTTTCTCGACAAAGTTGAGGTTCAGTCGAACGGGAGGAATAAATAAAGTTTTTCCTTACAACTCCACATCAAGAAAATGGGCATCCTTGAATACAATTTCCATACCTCTGGCTCTTAAAGTTGTAGTGTTATTTAATGAGAAGCATGGCTCTTGGTAGTGTACTATCACCATCATTATCTTTCCCAGTATATGTGGTGTAGATCACATGATATCAAGAATATGGGTATGATGCAAACCAGGGTATCACAAGGTAAGTTTTTTAGCGGGTGAATTCTAGGAAGGATTGGGTGAAGAAGCTTATGAAGTTGATGTTTCATGTATGTTAAACCTGTACCCTCATATAAACGCTTAAGAGAAAAATAAGATATCTGATTTTCAATTAAGAAAAGATCGCACCCCATCTCTGCATACCTAACTTCTCTTTTTAAAAACGATAAATATAGTGTAGTATCTTTAGACATGAATATTTTGCAGTACTGTCGGCCAGAAGTTAAAGGCACTTAGCACTACTCTTATCTTTGATTTTTGTTCTAAAATGAATATATTTTTATGAGTTTTTATGAACATATGTTTCTAAGTTTTTATGAACATACGGATCATGGTTGTTGTTGAACTATATTTGAAGTTTAAATTGGATGAATGTTTATCTCTGTATCTAGTGAATGTTATGCTAATCTATTTGCAAGATTAAGCTATGCTAAAGATGATTGAAGATTTTAGAGAATGCATGCTATGAGATGTAAAAAATACAATCTAGAAAGAGAATGACTGAGAAATAAAATTCATATTAGGCTGAAAAGAAAAGATTATATCAAATTTGACACTAGAATCTAAAGGAAAAATCTAAAAGAATGTCGGGAAATCATAACTTATTTATTGTGGCACAAACCTCTAAATTGTTTTTCTAGAGTTGAGATCATATAATTTTCCGAAGCATGCAATCTTCTACCCATGAAACAAAGAAACCTAAACATATATCCAAGATCTTAGTTTAAGGCCTATAGCCAGGGTTAACAATTTCTATAGAAGGATGAGCTCATAGAGATCACAAAGAGATAGAACAGAGCGGAAAGATTGTGAGATTAGATTCCAACGTGATTTAGAAAGAGGGCAAACAGACTAGGAGTTTCGAAAATTGGATAACAACTCAAAGTACTTTGGGAACTGTATCCTAATTCAGCCTTTAACTAACAATATTACTTAAATTACTAGTTCTATTAAAGTTCATGTCTTCGTCAAGTCCTAAATGAGGAAGATAGAGAAAGCAAGTTACTTAGAAGAAAACTAGAAGAGAGCAAATTTTTTTTACGGAAACAAATAAATAACACAGATAAGAGGCATGCAGATGGAGCAAATCATTCGGAAAACATAGCGAAATAAAAATTTAAAAATTGCCGAAGAAAAAGCCTTATATCTCAAAAGGATCAGAATCAATATGATATTACACGGAAGGATGAGTCCATTAGTAACTGATAAAAATCTCCCCCCCTTCATCTCTATCATTCTATTAAGCTAAGGACATACACAATAAAGAATTATTCAGAAGTCATTAATGAGTTACACGAAGAAAAAATTTTAGGAATGAGAAGAGAGCCAAAAGAACAGTTGTACATTAAATTTGATTGGTTAAAGGGACAAATGATATAATAAAATTAAATAAAACTATATGGCATGGAAAAAAATTAAAAATAATATCCCAAATATTGTTTCGAAATTTAAATACATCTAAGCTATGAAATCCAAAGGTTAGAAAACACGCCCTTACAGAAGCTGTCACGAAGGTGACCCCTCGTCACAACAGGACCCCGACTAATGTCGTGCTGCCCGAGGTGTGTTTCCGGCATCACAGAGTTCGATGCTTTACCGAGACAGCCCAGATATAAAAAGATGGCACGGCCCAATCTCGTAACCTAGGCACGGAAAATTCCCTCCAAATTCCCCCCACAATGGGGTTTTAGGGGTTTTTATTTCGCGTCACAGGTGGTTCTGAAAACCTCCGAGAAGAAAAAAAGATGGCTTCTTCATCGTCGGCTTCATCAACAACCCTTGGTTATGAGATGCCATGGGTAGAGAAGTACAGACCTAACAAAGTCATTGACATTGTTGGTAACGAAGATGCTGTTTCAAGACTTGAAATCATCGCGAGGGATGGAAATATGCCCAATCTCATCTTAGCTGTAAGTAAAAAATCTCACCTTTTTTCTGTCTACACGAATAAATCCAGTTGTTTTTCCAAAACCCATGTTTACATTTTGATCAATTTTGAAGATTTCTGTTAAATTCATCTTTCATGAAAAATTAGGGCAAATTTTTGTATTCATTGTAACGGCAATATTGTTGTGATTGCAGGGTCCTCCTGGAACTGGAAAAACTACAAGTATATTGGCTCTTGCACATGAGCTTTTAGGGCCAAATTGTAAGGAAGCTGTTTTAGAGCTAAATGCATCAGATGACAGGTACTAGGGTTTTGTCTCTCCGTGTGTGTGTTCGTCGAATTTGTTTGATTGTTGAGAATTATGCTGTTGGGTTTGTTAGTATTGATAATTTTATGAGTACCCGGTTTCTTGTTTTAGGGGAATTGATGTTGTGAGAAACAAAATCAAGATGTTTGCTCAAAAGAAAGTGACTTTACCACCGGGGCGTCATAAGATTATTATTCTGGACGAAGCCGACAGGTAAATTCACCCATTTGGTTACCAAGAAGCTCTTGCATTTACTTTTTGGCACAGTGTTTGTTTCCTTTTGTTTTGTGTTGTTTCATATATTTAAGCTTCACGATAGTTGATATATATGCCGTTGTCTTGAAAAAATGCAGCATGACATCAGGAGCACAACAGGCTTTGAGGAGAACGATGGAAATTTATTCAAACTCCACGCGTTTTGGTCTTGCTTGTAATATGTCTTCAAAAATTATTGAGCCCATTCAGAGTAGATGTGCTTTGGTTCGTTTCTCAAGATTGTCAGACCAGGAGATCCTTGGTCGTCTTATGGTAGTGGTCCAAGCTGAAAAGGTATTTGCATCTTCTTTAGTCCTAACCACTTCTTTCTTAACCCCGTAATGTGGAGAATATGCGAATGGAAGTTACTATTTATGGATATCATTTGCATTGGGAACTTAGGGTGGATAATGTGTTCTCTTGGGGAACAAACTCGTTTAGAGATATATGTCTTATTGTATTATATTGTTCGGAAATCCATGGATGCGATGCATTTCAATCGTCACTGGTTTAAGCCTGAAAACAATGAAGCATCAATGAGGCTCTTAGACAGGAACATTAGTTGGTACAGAAAGCTTGTTGCACGTCACATACATCAAAATATACGCAAACATTCTAATAAGGACATGTGATACTCAAATAGCAAGGTCTATCCCAGTAACAACTATCTGACTGTCACAAAACCTTATCACATTCTAAATGCTATTATGCATGACATTGAAAATACTTTTTAGCTCTGGTGATATGACCTTGAATCATTCACAGCATGGTATGCCTTATTTTGATGAATTGGTTAATCCAAGTAAAAGGGAGTTTATCTGCTTTCCCCATTCGTGCTTACATAGTGCCCTAGGGTTACCGTAATGACCTGTGGGCCATATATTCAAATGCATTACTATCTTTCTAGTTGTTAGATAATAGACCTTGTATTACTCAAATTTTAGAACATGACTTGAACGGAACATGTGCTCCCACGGATTACAGTGGCTACCACCCTCAAAATTGCCCCTGGGAATTATCACTGGGAACCCTAAGTTACATACGCCACATGTCTTGACACATGTATTTAAGCATTTAATTTGATCTTTGTTTCTAATGACTGAAGGTTCCTTACGTGCCGGAAGGTCTAGAAGCCATCATTTTCACTGCAGATGGTGATATGAGACAGGCACTGAATAACTTGCAAGCTACTTTCAGTGGGTTTCGATTTGTCAATCAAGAGAATGTGTTTAAGGTCAGGTGTCGAAACATCTTATTTACTTTTTTCACGTCGATATTCTGTTCATGTTTTTCTGGTATCTGAGTGAGATCTTTTTGTATGTTCAGGTGTGTGACCAGCCACACCCTTTACATGTTAAGAACATGGTTCGCAATATACTCGAGGGGAACTTTGATGATGCATGTGCTGCTTTGAAGCAACTGTATGATATGGGCTATTCTCCAACTGATGTGATAACAACCCTTTTCAGAATAATTAAGAACTACGACATGCCTGAGTATCTGAAGTTAGAGTTTTTGAAGGTATAAACGAAATATATGGCTATTTTGAGGTTAAGTTGATATGTTTCTCTGCAAGGTGTCATCCTTATTGCAACTCCTAATTTTTTTTTTTTTTTTTTTTTAACTTGGGCATGTACTGCAGGAGACTGGATTTGCTCATATGAGAATCTGTGATGGAGTTGGTTCTTTGCTTCAACTATGTGGTCTTCTTGCTAAGTTTTCCATAGTACGTGAAACAGCAAAAGCCATGTAAGTATATGTATTGGTTAGAGTATTTAGGTTTTTTTCGCTTCTGGATATTGGGTGTCTACATGTTGTTTGGTTTCTGTTTGTTACCTTCACTTATGCACACTGTTTCCTCAGCGAGATTGAACTAGTATGTTTTATGTTATCTGTAGCCTTAATAGGATTTTTTTTTTAATCTCCAAACATGTGAGACTTTAATGCATCATGTAACTATGGATATAACCTATGCTCTTTTAATGGCAACACTTTCACTGAATTCTAGCCGTTGTTTGGGTTGTAATCCATTACTTGTTCTTATACGCCCTGCACCATTGTTTGAGCATAACTGAACAAAAACTGACCGCCTCTACCAGGGTTTTAAGCCGTCATCATCTAGTCTATGGGCGTTAGACGGTCAGATAGTAAATTTTGCACATGCCATGTATTCATGTAGGTTGGTTTGTACATATAGCCAAGTTCTGGATTGGCATCAAGCAAATAGCAGGACCTGCATTAACAGTTCAGACCAGGGATAAGGCCAAATCACAGTATACCCAGCCCTTGTTTTCCTTTCTGCTGGGGACCTGGGGTATTCCATAAATCCCTAGTTTATTGAGGTGGCAGATGAGAACACACAGGACCACTTTTCCACTACTGTAATGGTTCTGCAATGGTTCTGCTGATGATCATTATATCTTAGTCACTGGTCAAGGTTTGTTGTAACTAAAGTAAAAGAGATGCTATGCTAAGAGAGCTATACCAAACCCCCTATATTTGTTTAAGGTGGCAGGCTATGAATTCTGGTTGGGTAGACTGGCCTATTAACCCACACCATATATACCCTAAAGAGTGAAGACTAGCTCCCTCCTGGAGCAGTCTGACATGTATACCCTAAGGATGATTTTTTTTCTTCCTGAAGCATCTATGGATGAATTTGAACCCTTGACATTCTTGGATTAGCCCAGGATAGTCCTTTCTGAACAATATTTTGAACACCTATGTTCTATAAAAGCTCAGCTAAGCTATGACATGCATGGGAATTCCCATCATGCACTCTTTATTATAGCAATTTCGGAGTGCCTTCTGAGCTCATCTTTCTTGTTTTTTTTTTTTTTTTTTAAATTCAATTGTGATCTATTTGGTCACCATTCACCCTTCCTTTAAGCATAAATTCAGTTGTAATCAATTAGCTCCCTCCTGGTGCAATCTGAGATAAGTGCACCAAAGGTTATTCTGTCTTTTGGGCCTTCGGCTTGATCTTAGCTAATTGTTAACTGAATAAAACTCTTCAGTAACTGTAAACACATATTCTAAAGTGGTGAATGTTGATGAGATATGGCTTTATTAAATTGTTTATATAGGAAAGTACGGGAGTCTATGGACTACACTTCAGAAGTAGGCTACTCATTTAATCATATGCGATTCCAAAAGCACAAATGAATATGATAATTTTAAATAAATCGTGAAAGAACCCGTGAGAAACGCCGTGGTCACATTGCAACTTTTAAAAGCTTGTCTCGAACCCACAAGCCGATGACATTTACGGTCTAGATTCAAGGCAATCCCAAAAAGGTTCTCGCCAGATATTTTTCAACGGGTGTAACATAATTTACATTAGAACGACTGAAAAACGACATTTAGAACAAACTTTTCTTCAACTTAGGTGGTACATGCCATTTTTGGCTTTTCAAAGTACTTCCAATAACTGTTAAAATACTTAAATTGAGAGAGAACCCACATTAAAGCTTGTTTAGTACCAAAATTACCCAAATAAATTAAGCAAAAGTAATTTCTCATTTGTCCAATCAACCTTAGACAGATACCCATAAGGGCCATAACCCCATTCAAAAGAAATTCCAAAGACATCTTATTGGCTGTCTCTTCAATCTTGTAACACTCCATTATACCAACTATGGAAAATCTCAAGCATGGTTTTTTCCTCAATTTCAGACTTGCATGGATTATATAACATTGTAGAAGAATCTTTAAAGCTTCAATTCTAAGCTCTTTCTCCTTATAAAATGCTTGTATTTCCCTCAACCAAAATCTCCAACACTAACTTCCCCATCCTCTATCTCACACACACAAAAACATTCAGCACTTGCTCACTTTCTCACTTTCACTTATCATGGTGAAGTCTATGGCAACACTGAGAGTAGGTGGAGTTGTAGGGGAGGTAGTAGATGAGTTTAACCCTAGCGTAGAAATAAAAGTTATTTACAACACAAAGCAAGTTTCTAATGGTCATGAATTTATGCCAGCTTCTTTCTCCATGAAACCGCGAGTCGAGATCGGTGGCCTTGATATGAGGGCTGCTTACACACTTGTAATAACTTTCCACACTTAAAAGTTTAAGTTTTGTAGTTCTAATTAGCTGAACTTCTTCTTTTTGTGTTCTAACAGATCATGACAGATCCTGATGCTCCAGGGCCAAGTGATCCATACCTAAAAGAACATCTTCACTGGTTTGCTACTAATATCAATCCTATTTTCATAGTAACATAGTCATCTCTTCTGCATGGGGTCATATGACTTAACATTTTCCTTTTGCTTTTTCAGGATTGTTACTGATATTCCTGGCACCACTGATGCCTCATTTGGTGAGTACTGTAATAATCTGAAGTTTTATGTGAGAATTTCATTACATGCATAGTGATACTGAACATATATGTAAATGCATGCAGGAAAAGAAATAGTGAGCTATGAGATACCAAAGCCAGTTATCGGTATCCATAGGTATGTGTTCATTTTATTCAAACAAAAAGGACGACAAACAGTGATCACTTCACCACCAAAATCAAGAGATGGTTTCAACACCAGAAGTTTCTCTCAGGAAAATGGTTTAGGTCTCCCTGTTGCAGCTGTTTACTTCATTGGTCAGAGGGAAACAGCTGCTAGAAGAAGATAACTACAACAAGAAGAATAACATTGAGAGAGACGGAAAGAGAGGCTTTAGTTTCTGTTTTTTTTCTCTCAAGGTTTTATGGTTTATTATGGATTCTGGTTTTGTTCCCTCACTTTGAAGCTAAGTGAACAAACTCATTGAAGTAGTGGTTTTGCTTTTGCGTTTGCTTTTGCTCCCATTTTAAATGGGCGCGTAGTTCATCCGAACTTTTGGAGCCGGCAGCCAATTATTTGTTCTAGGGACAACTCAAGTCATGCCAGTTCATCGAAAAAAATAAATGTTGGTAATTAAATAAAAACCAGTGTGAGCATATAAATTTAATCCAGATTTTTAAAAATTGGTTCAATATGTAAGAATTCCATCTCCTTAATCATGGAAATTAAAACTTAAAAATGATACTCCTTCCGTCCCTAGTTAGATGACCTAGCTGTACTTTGCACAATTTTTAAGACAAGGATGTTAGTAAAATTTAGAAATGATTTATCTCTTAAACCATATCACGGTTTTTCGTAAATTTTATACCGTTGAAAAGCATTTTAAAACACCTACGTAACGAATGTAAACATAACTATCAAATATACATATTTCTTATAGTAACAAAAATAGGTCATCTATTTATGGACAAAACTTAAAACCAAGTAGGTCATCTAATTAGGGACGGAAAGAGTATTAATTAGTACTAGCTTTACTCATGCTGGAATCTAATACGACGTCCGCATAAAAAATGGGTTATTCTCTTTTCTTTTTCTTTTGATGTAAAGGTTAATAATATTAATTTCCAAATATAATACAACGGGTTTATAATTTTTGGTTTATCACAAGCATAGGAAAATATGTCTTTTTTTCATGAGATTTATCAGAGATTCTTATATGCCAACACACAGACATGAGGGGAATATATAATTCTTGGACATCAAAATATCCAAAAGGTGTTTATGAAATTCTTTTACTCTATCACTTTCTTCAGGAAAGCAATTATGAGGAGCATGCATTTTTTTTCTTCCCAAAAAGAGGTTAAACCACAGTAAATATATTGATAACTCTGATTTAGGAAATCCGAAAACTTAGAGAGATGATTCAAGATCATTACATGTTCATACAAATAATAGTACCTCCACCAATTCTTGCTTATCAATTACATCTTTTCAAATCGAAGAACTATTTCAGAAGACCTTCTTTTCTCTCAAAGGAGAGCACAAAATATACAAGGCCAAACAAGTTTTGAAACCAAAACTAGTCTGTACCAAGGAACAAGCCAATGACTAGATCAGATCCAACCCAATGTTTCTCAGAACTTGTGTATAACATGGCCTGTAGTTTTTAAATTTAGATTGCCTATTTCTATCAAGGTGACAATGACCCAATTAATAGCAGTAGCCAAGGTAGTAGCTGTTAGAGCATTGCTCGGTCAAACTCGCAAGCGTTGCTATCTCAAGCTTGTTTGTCAAGTTTAGTTTCCAAAACTATAAGTCTTGATTTCTAGTATACTTATAGCTAAGTCTCGGATTAGGATAGTAAGTGTAGTCGAGCTTTAGACTCCACGGTGTTCATCGAATGAAGACGAAGAACTACTCAAGGGAACTTGTGAAAATTTATCAACAAAAGGTACATGTGGAGACTTAGATCTTATCTATCACTCAAAAGTCTATCTACTCTATCTTCTATTTGAGAAAATGTCGTATTGCTATATAGACATCAAATTATACAGATTTGCTATTTCGAGCCGAGTTTATCTCGCTTATCTATTTCTTGAAATATGTGTTTGTAAGCTTTCGATTTAGCCAAGTTCATATTTACTCGTGACGTATTGATTATTTCAATAACTTGAAAATCGCTTTGATGCTAATAGTTTGTGGATATTTTAACATCCTTTAAGAAAGTTTCAATGATTGAAATGAGAGTTTAGAACAAGTAACCATGATTGGATATAAACATAGTGTGTTCTCACATTTGTGTAAAAATCCAAAACCGGGAACCTAAAGTATGCGTACCCGTATGCATACCGGCGGTTGTTGGAAATCTGGGTAAGTATGCGTACCCGTACGCATACTGGCGGAAGGTTCATGTCCGTGAATTTTTGCTGGAGTTTGAAAGTAAAAAAAAAAACTCAAACCGTCTACTTAAGTATGCGTACCCGTTTGTATACTTAAGCAGGTTACTTTCTAAAATCGGTTTGTTCATGGACTAAAACATTTATATAATAAGGAATGCAATCTTTGCAAACCGTGGCTATAATGTTCATGAATTGATTCGAGTGAATCAAAATTGATTTTGATTGTGTCTTGTATACTTCTATGAGATCTAAGCAATTGAACAACTCTCTAACTAGTTTCATTTGAGTCATTTGAACTAGTTATGGTAAAGATGAATAAGGTTGATATGAAAGTGCTCATATGGATAACCATTGGTTAACTATTGTTGAACCGACTAAGTGTACACGTTTAGGTAAGGTTACTCAAACCTAAATGAAGATACATTTCATCTAACAGTTGAAAGATATTAGCTTGAATCTAATCAGGTTTTCATCTAGCGGTGAATATTGAATGCTTTGTTACCAAGGTAACTTAGATTTCCAACACTGATTTGAAATCTATATAAAGGAGAACTCTAGCAACCGGGAAACCTAATCCCCAAACCTCCTGTGTGATACTAGTTGTATAAGCTAGAGTTGATTCTCCTTTAACCTTAGTTTTTTCACGAAACCCTGTAGGTTAACGACTTAAAGACTTCATTGGGATTGTGAAGCCAGACCCAACTATTTTCTCTGTAGTTGCGTGATATGATCTTGCTGTTTTCTATCGTGATTGAGTACAATCGTAAGATTGTATTAAGATTTATATCTCTGATAGGTAAGATAGAAAGGTAGTCACAAACACCTTCGTCTCATCGTTTGTGATTCCATAATATCTTGTTTCGTTAATCGATTAAGATTATTGTGAGGTGATTGATAATACTAGGATGTTCTTCGGGAATATAAGTCTGGTTTATCAATTGGTTCCTGTTCACCTTGATTTATCAAAAGACGGAACAAAAAACTTGTAGGTATATCTTTGGGAGACAGATTTATCTATTCAATAGACTTTTCTGTGTGGTAAAAATTTGTTTATCAAGTCTTCAACTTTGGGTCATAGTAACTCTTAGTTGTGGGTGAGATCAGCTAAGGGAATCAAGTGCGCAGAATCCGGCGTGGTTCAAGAGGCGTAAGGAACGCGACTGTACCTTGATCAGTGTGAGATTGATTAGGGCTCAACTACATTCCAGACCGAAGTTAGCTTTGTAGTAAGCTAGTGTCTGTAGCGGCTTAATACAATGTGGTGTTCAAATCTAGACTAGGTCCCGGGGTTTTTATGCATTTGCGGTTTCTCGTTAGCAAAACTTCTGGTGTATGTGTTATTTCTTTTTCGCATTATATTTTGTTATATAATTGAGATATCACAAGTTGTGCGTTGAATCGATCAATTGGTAAATCCAACCTTTGGTTGTTGATTGAAATTGATTGATCCTTGAACATTGGTCTTTGGTACCGTTCAAGTTATTTCTCTTATATTCAATCAGGCTCGCAAATTCTTATTTGTTTGATTGCGGATTGAATTGAGAAATTGAGATATAACTCTTTGATATACTTTTCTTAAGATTGAGTCTAACTGTCTAGTTGATTCTCTTGAAAGTATATTGGAGTTAGTCCATACAGATTGCTAAGCGAAATATTGGGTGAGGTTGTTAGACCCCCACTTTTTCAATTGGTCTCAGAGCAGGCAAACTCGTGTAAGACCTCATAAGTTTGTGTTTGTAGCAATCTGATTATTATGGACGAGTCTATCTCTAATAACGTACCAGGTCAGAAGTTACCAGATGATTTTCAAAGATTGAATTCACCTGAGAGAACTGTCACATCTAAGTCAATATCTAAACATTCTCTGAATGTAGAAACCGTTGATTGGGAAACACGCCTAGAAGAACAGTTGGATGAACTTTCTGATGAAGGTGATTCAAATATTGATAGAGATATTGATGAGGAAGTCTCAAAGTATGTTAAGTTTTTGGATTCATTAAAAATGAAGAAGATTACAACTTTTCATGTCACACCTCTTCTGACTCTTCTCTGTCGAGAAAACAAGAAATTGAAAAGGATTTACGGAGGTCTTTATGGTTAGAATAGCTCTTGCGAATCGATCCTCAAAGCTACTGAGGAAAACCTGAGTAGAAAGTCACTTGAATGTGATCGTTTTTATCAAAAATACTTCTTGTTAGAAGAGAAACTTGCAGAAATTGAAGCAAAGATTAATTCCCAGCAAGCAAGTTTAGATGACAGAGCAGGCGCGTATCTCGCTCGAGAAAAAATCCTTGAGACTGATTTAGCTGCTGCTCTTGATAAAATCAAGATGTTGGAAGATGGCTTGAAAAAGTTCAATACTAGTTCAAGCAAATTAACCACTATGCTAGGAGCAAGTAAAAATCATCGTGATACACGAGGATTGGGTTATAAGGGAATAAATGCTCCAAGTACTAGCAAAGAGGTAAAATTTGTCAAGGCTAGTGATTCTTCTCAATAAAAGGTTTCCACTGATGGAAAAAGTGAAATAACTTCACCTGCAATTAAGGTTCAAAAGATCAAAGTATATCAACCTCCAAAGTCAGCACACACAGATCGAGGTAATATCATTCCTTATGTTTGCCAATATTGCGGAAATAAAGGTCACATGGAAAGGAGATGTCGTTTCCGTATAAGGAATGATAAACTTCATGATGTTCTTGTTTAGGCATCACAATAAGTTGTGAATCCAAGATCATATGTTAAGACTAATCTCCTTAACGTTACAAGTTGTAGCTGTGCAACCTTTAGGAAAAGGAATCAGTGTTGTGATAAACCTAGATTTTCCTATAAACGTCATACGAATCCTTTTCACAATCGTAATGGTTATCAAAAGTATAACTTCGTAAACACGAAGACAAGATCCGATGCTCCCAGTTGGAGAAAGACTAACTTGCAAAAGAATAGTCAATCCGATTCTCTTCCGAGAATTCTAGAAGAGAGTAATGGGAAGAAAGTTCTTATTTTTCCTAAAGCACTCAGAAGTGGATACCAAACAAAGTCAATGATGTTTTGAGTGTGAAAAGGAATGATCTCCCAGAAAATTCCATGACTATGGAGAAGGCAGTATCCATGATGTTAGAACTTAAATAGTTCTTTGGAAAAATGGATTTGAATGAGAAAGGTACTAAAAGCGATCTCTTTCATAATAATCCAAAAGTCACTTGTGGTGAGCAAGACATTTCTCACCTCAACACAACTTGAGTGTGTTGATAGTGCATTCTCACCAAGGAATGCCCTGCTATGTATACGGTGAGGGAAGCACGAGAATTGAGACGCACAGATTATGTTCGGTAAGTCTGTAGAATTCGATTGGATTCTTCTAAAAAGTTATGTCCATAAACTTGAGCAAGATTTGTGTTTTTATTCGTTTAAAGTACTTATAATGATCCATGTACCTTGCTTATAGTTCATTTCTACCTAACTTATTTGTGTTTAAGGTTCTTAAATGATTAGGTTTGAAAATAGTAGTTCAGGATGTTTGGACTTCATGGTACACATACCAGGTATGCATACCATCATTTAAAATCAAAATCCAGGGAATTTATTATGCATACCAATTTGCATACTGCTCCAGGTCATGAAAATTCGTTTGCAAACCGGTATGCATACTTGACCGTAGACGTCGATATTCAATAAACCTGTTTTGGCTGTAACGTCTTCGTACGAACTCGGAATTACCTCATTCTTTTTGCATTCTCTTCCTCTTTGAATTATCTTCAAAATAGAGATCAGAATTCCTGAATTAGGATGAGTTAAGATTGGTCTTTGTCCCATCTCTTGTTTTTGAGTGTTGTGCTCCGTTTCGTCGCAATTGTTACACTTCTCTTGGACTTGGACACTTTTTTTCTTGGAGTACTACTCTTCTAAGCTCATTTGTAGCTTTTAAAAGAATGTTGTTGGTGAATTACAAAGAAGGAAGTTCAACAATGGGCAGTAAAACGCATTACTATGAGATTCTTGAATGTCCACAATCATCTTTTGTGAACTATGATGCATGGTCTTTATTGACTTTGTATGTTCTTCTTTGTTAAGAAAATGTTTTTATACGCCTTTGTTAGCTATTCTAGGTGTAAATCCGTGCGAAAAATATTGATTCTACCTTCTAAGGACAAAGATTGATTTTGCAGTATTAATCTTTATTGGTTTTATATACTTTTGTTATAGGATATGTTGTTTACGTCCGTGAACCTTGACTGTCCCATATTATCTCAAAAGTTAACTCTATTATATGTCGTTATGCAAATGTTGATGAAAGATAGAATGAACTTTTGACAACAAAAGTTAAGCCTATTATGTCATTATGCAAATATTGATGGAAGATAGGATGAACTTTTGTTTACAAAGATTAAGTCTATTATATGTCTCTATGCAAATAGTGATGAAAAATAGAATGAATCTTTTTTATTCCGCAATATTGATCTTCCCTGATCCATATATTTATGTAAATACTGTGCGGCTCCGTAAGTTCTCTTATGTGAGCATTTTCGATTAAATTAATCATGGGTTCTCTTGTGGTTAATTTAATTGAGATATTTGGATACAAATTCATGTTTCATGTGATTTGTTAATGTCCAAAGAAATCCTTCT
This sequence comes from Papaver somniferum, assembly GCF_003573695.1. NCBI lineage: Eukaryota > Viridiplantae > Streptophyta > Magnoliopsida > Ranunculales > Papaveraceae > Papaver > Papaver somniferum. Next base: position 19,377,370 of record NC_039361.1, on the reverse strand, counting down.
TTTCCTGTGAAAGTAAGGTCGCTCTTGTTGCTCTTTCGGGAATGACATTTTATGGGGGAGAGTTCTTAATTGAGCTTGTGCTTAATTTCCAAATCTTTGTGGGGAGTGCGGATGTGGAATATTATAGGGGTTATCTTGTATCTTTATAATCTCCTTGATCAATGCATTTAGTTTCGGTTATATGATTGCATCTAAAAAAAGTTGATATGTGCTTTTCTTTTGGTCATGAAGTATCTCTATGGAAATTTCATTAGGATCCCACTAATTTTCGTACCTTTGCCAATTTTATTGACAAAAATGGAGAAAATTAATGTGTAGTTCACACTACAAATACATATGGTTTTCAGATCATTATGTAAGGGGGAGTGGTTTTCATGTGAGATGAAGTATTGACTAAGGGGGAGCAATACATATCACCATAGTATTATTGTCGAAGTTGTGATACAATTGAACTTTGATGCTGTGTAATACTATGCCACTGTATAACAATGATTGAGAGCTATTGTTTTCTCATTGTTATAGATACGGATCTTCAAAAACGATGATGCTGAGTTGAACACATTTAGAATCATTGGAGTACTTGGAAGTGAAGAAAATTTCGAGTAATGTTGAAGAACCAAGGAGATCAAGCATTTGGATGAGAAGCGTCAAATTTTATTTTATTTTGTATTCCATATGTATTGATAGTTTTGTCACTAAAATTGACAAAGGGGGAGATTGTTAGAGCATTGCTCGGTCGAACTCGCAAGCGTTACTATCTCAAGCTTGTTTGTCAAGTTTAGTTTCCAAAACTATAAGTCTTGATTTCTAGTTTACTTATAGCTAAGTCTCGGATTAGGATATTAAGTGTAGTTGAGCTTTAGACTCCGCGTCGTTCACCGAATGAAGAAGAAGAACTACTCAAGGGAACTTGTGGAACTTCATCAACAAAAGGTATGTGGAGACTTGAACTTATCTATCACTCAAAAATCTATCTACTCTATCTCCTATTTGAGACAAAAGTCGTATTGCTATATAGACTTCAATTATACACATTTGCTATTTCGAGCCGAGTTTATCTCGCTTATCTATTTCTCGAAATATGTGTTGGTAAGCTTTCGCTTTAGCCAAGTTCATCTTTACTCGTGCCGAAAGTCATGTTGATTATTTCAATAACTTTAAATCGCTTTGATGCTAATAGTTTGTGAATAACAACTATTTTAACATCCTCTAAGAAAGTTTCAATGATTTAAATGAGAGTTTAGAAAAAGTAACCATGTTTGGATATAAACATAGTGTGTTCTCACATTTGTGTAAAAGTCCAAAACCGGGAAACTAAAGTATGTGTACCCATACGCGTACCGGCGGTTGTTGGAAATCCGGGTAAGTATGCGTACCTGTACGCATACTGGCGGAAGTTTCACGTCCGTGAATTTCTGCTGGAGTTTGGAATTAAAAAAAAAACTCAATCCGGCTACTTAAGTATGCGTACCCGTTTGCACACTTAAGAAGGTTACTTTCTAAAATCGGTTTGTTGATGAACTAAAACATTTATATAATAAGGAATGCAATTTTTGCAAACCGTGGCTATAATGTTCATGAATTAATTCGAGCGAATCAAAATCGATTTTGCTTAGATTGTGTCTTGTATACTTCTATGAGATCTAAGAATTTGAACAACTCTCTAACTAGTTTCATTTGAGTCATTTGAACTAGTTATGGTAAAGATGAATAAGGTTGATATGAAAGTGTTCATATGGCTAACCATTGGTAACTATTGTTGAACTGACTGAGTGTACAAGTTTAGGTACGGTTACTCAAACCTAAATGAAGATACATTTGATTTGTGTATAACAAGCTAAGTTCGATCTAAAAGTTAAAAGATATTAGCTTGAATCTAATCAGGTTTTCATCTAACGGTGAATATTGAATGCTTTTGTTACCAAGGTAGCTTAGATTGCAACCCTGATTTGAAATCTATATAAAGGAGAACTCTAGTAACTGGGAAACCTAATCCCCACACCTCCTGTGTGATACTAGTTGTATAAGCTAGAGTCGATTATCCTTTAGACTTAGGTTTTTCACGAAACCCTGTAGGTTAAAGACTTAAAGAATTTATTGGGATTGTGAAGCCAGACCCAACTATTTTCTCTGTAGTTGCGTGATCCGATCTTGCTGTTTTCTATCGTGATTGAGTATAATCGTAAGATTGGCTTGAGATTTATATCTCCGATAGGCAAGATTGAAAAGTAGTCAAAAACATCTTCGTATCATCGTTTGTGATTCCACAATATCTTTTTTCGCTAATCAATTAAGATTATTGTGAGGTGATTGATAATACTAGGCTGTTCTTCGGGAATATAAGTCTGGGTTACCAATTGGTTCCTGTTCACCTTGATTTATCAAAAGACGGAACAAAAACTTGTAGGTATATCTGTGGGAGACAGATTTATTTATTCAATAGAATTTTCTGTGTGATACAGATTTGTTTATCAAGTCTTCGAATTTGTTTCGTAGCAAATTTTAGTTGTGGGTGAGATCATCTAAGGGAATAAAGTGCGCAGAATCTGGCGTGGTTCAAGAGGCGTAAGGAACGCGACTGTACCTTGATCAGTGTGAGATTGATTAGGGCTCAACTACATTCCAGACCGAAGTTAGCTTTGTAGTAGGCTAGTGTCTGCAGCGGCTTAATACAGTGTGGTGTTCAAATCTGGACTAGGTCCCGGAGTTTTTCTGCATTTGCGGTTTCCTCGTTAAGAAAACTTCTAGTGCATATGTTATTTCTTTTCCGCATTATATTTTTTTATATAATTGAAATATCACAGGTTGTGCGTTGAATCGATCAATTGGTAAATCCAACCTTTGGTTGTTGATTGAAATTGATTGATCCTCGAACATTGGTCTTTGGTACCGCTCATGTTATTTCTCTTTGTTGATGGTAGTTTTTAGCTTAGGGGTTAAATCGTAAAGCCGTACATATGACATGAAGTTACTACGAGCACTAGCGCATTTATTGAATCTATCGGCATGCCTACGTAAGAATTACCAGGGTACCTTTTTTATATATATATACATGTGTCATGTTCCACGGCAGACTCCTTAGTATTGACTGACATTATCTTCGTATATACCAAACCCTAATTCTCGCACCACCGTGCCAATGGAAAACCATGCCAGCCACGTCTCCGCGCCAAGGCATGCCAACCATGCCAGCCGCACCACCGTGCCAATGGAAAACCATGCCAGCCACGTCTCCACGCCAAGGCATGCCAACCATGCCAGCCGCACCACCGTGCCAATGGAAAACCATGCCAGCCACGTCTCCGCGCCAAGGCATTCCAACCATGCCAGCCGCGCCACTGTGCCAATGACAAACTATGCCAACCATGCCTCTATGCCAAATCCACGCCAGCCCTACTACATGCCGCTGGCTGCCAAAACGAAGGGTTGCAACGATCAACGACCACCCTTCCATCTGAGATGCAGATCTTAGGCGTCCAAGGTCGCCAGCCAACGCGTGGTAACCTTTGGCCCAACGCCAAGCCCTAATTTTGGCCGCGTCCAAACTATGCCAAAACCCTAGTTTTTGGTCGCGCCTAACTATGCCAAAATCCTAGCTTGGTCACGCCTAAACCGTGCCAAAGCCATGCCGACCACGCCTTCATGCCGCTGTCTGCCAAAACGAAGGATTGCAACGATCAATGGCCACCCTTATATCTAAGATGCAGATCTTAGCCGTCCAAGTCCGCCACCGAACTAAAAGACTTGTGGAGACCTTTTAGTCTTGACGCCAAATTCTTTGGCTTGTGCCACCAAAATCTAACTTTGGCCATGCCGCCATCCCTCTTGAATTCTTCCTGGTTTTTACTGTCGGGCTGTTTTAACCACCCAAACGAGCTCAAAACCTAAATATTCCCGCGATAGGAGATAGAGAATTATTTTCCAATCGAAATAGAGGGGCGGATCGTCAAAATATGAGTCCGTACGTGAATTCTACGGCGATTCTAGTAAGTAGAAATTGACGTTTAGTCCCAAAGTTAGTGGGCTTTTGATAGGCACATTTTTGTGTCTTATATAATCCCAATTATATATATTATTAGTGCTCAATTTTATATTTATTATGGCTTTTTATGTCCCTGTAGGTATTTTTGGAGAAATAAGCTTTTGCGGCAAAATTGGCTAAAAAAGTGGTTTTTGCGCTCGTGGGAGAAAATTACTATACGGACTCTCACTTTGGATAAGGGGTAACCTAATTACTAAGGGGTGACCCATTTCCAGGCAGCTGCTAAAGGGAGAACAACACATGATAGGGGGAATTTCTTCTTCACGTTTCAAATTAGAAAATTGGCGGGAAAATCCATGCATACGTCTGCAGATTTTGGACGTGAAGCTTTGGGCAGTTTTAAAGAGATTCAACACCGGAAATTGATTGGGATGGACTTCTCATGGCTAGAAAAATTTACTAGAAGCAATTGGATCGATCGAATTGGGTTGGAATGGCCGGAAAAGGGAAACAGAGGTGAATAAGGAAACACGGTCCTGTTGGGTTTGTTTTTGGATATTCAGAGAGATTAAAGGCAAGAAATTCGTTCCAAAGGTACATATTATATCTAAGGAAGAGTTTGAGATAAGTGGGAAAGCTCAGAAACGCATAAAACAAATTTGGGAAGCGATTATTGCCGTGACTGCCAAGAAAGGAAAAAGGGAATTTTGATGCGATTTTGGAAAGATTCAATGACCCTTTTGTGTATAAATAGGATTCTTAGGTCCCCTAGAAGAGGTGTCGAGAGTTTGGGGTTCGATAGGAGAACTCAGGAGGCGAGAATCAGTGATTACAGGAAACTTGTCGCTGCTGCTGCTGAAGAACAACGTTGCAAATAAGAACAGCGTTTCAAATTCGCAACACTGCTACAGTATTCTCTCTGTAACAGCTGAACAACCACATTTATCTTCAGTTAGCCACACCTCCTGTAACAGTGAACTCTGTAATGCCATTACGTCGTTGCATATTAAAACAACTTTTGAGCCATGATTTATTCTTTTGAGCCTGTTTTTGATATGAGAAGCTAAACCCTAATACTGGGATGACGGAGGAATCCCTATTTCACGCATGTGGTAATTCTAATAATTCTTTTATGACTATTTGCATTGATTTTTAATCGATTTATGATTTTTATTGAATGGGTGTGATTTCGTTTGATGGTGTATGCTTGGTCTATGTATTTTTGATACATCATGCTTGTGATTTACATTCATTGCTTTTCAAAAATCTATTTTTTGCAAGAACAAGAGTCCATATTTTTATTATTTGAACTATAATTGATTGGAATTATTGTTTGAGTCGCATGAATGGAATTTGGTGGAATCCTGAGTCTCAGTCTCTCTCGACATTGTGACAAACCTTTTGTATATATATTTTCTATTTTTATTTTAAGTCTAGAACCCAATCTTATCGAGTCCGAGTTGAACGAACTTTACTACCACTTTCAAAACTACACCAATTTTTGGCGCCGCTGCCTGGGATTTGTATTAGGTTTCAGGTTTTAGATTTATTTTATTTATTTTAGAATTTTTGTTCTCTTTTACGCCTTTGGTATTTTTTGATTCTTTTCAGATTTCGAGCGAAGCTACAAGGAAAGAAAAAGTGCTATAAAAGGAAAGCATCGCCAAATAAGGAAAGAAAAGAGGAATCCGGAAGGAGTGAAGAAGAAGATTTTGTATATAGTTATTTTGTTTTATTTTTAGAAACTGTAAATAGGGTATTATTTTTGTAATTTTTCTTTTCCTTTTTGGGACATTTTTATTTTTGGACATTCTTGGACATTATTTTTAAACCCTAAGGAAGGGTCAAAATTAAATATCAATTGTTTGCAGGGAAGGACGATAGTTACGATACTGTCTCGGCCCCTCGGGTTCGTACACTGACATCGGAGTCGGTGGCCTGAGTCGACTTCAACGGTTCATCGCCCGTCTGGTATGGGAGGTAAGACTCTATCCACCCACGAATCCCCTGTCAGTGGGTTTTATTTTGTGATAACTCACACCCCTGGAAAAGAATGTCGAACTGGTATCACAATAGCCAATACAACGAATATACGACTGAGTTTCAAAATGGACGTTACAATTTTAACCATAGTGTGAATAGTGATTGGGAACATCAACCTTTTCAAGGTTACGGCTCATACCATGGTGAGCCCAATTACTATACACACATACACCGGTCATACGAGCAAGAAAATAATGATTATTATAGTACTAGTTCCTCGTCTTTGGACAATATAATGAAAATGTTGAAAACTAGTCCGTATTATGATCCTTCTGAACCTGTTCTTCCTTTAGAAGAGTCTCTCAAGCAGTTAACTGAGAATACTAATAGGTTTGTGTTAGAAATGAATAAACAAACTGCACCCATGAGTAAACCTTCTATAGAGGAATCCCTCAAGCTGATGGCTGAGACAAACGAACGAATTGCTCGAAATAATCTTAATTTCCAATATAGTGTTTCTAATAATACCCTTGAAAATGAGGATATTTATTTGCATAATCAAGATGCCGAGGTTAGAATTGGTAACACTACTTTTTTAGATGAGGTTCAACCATTTTCATGTTATTATGATGATTATGATGAGGATAGTGCTGATGAAGAATTTGACACATATAAGCATAGTGATCAGGAATCTGTTACTCCAATTGAGCTTTACAATGATACTACTATTTCTAGTTCAAATCCAAATAATTTTAATAATTATTCACCTATTCAAAAGGACGAGGATTTGATTAGAGATACTCCCGTTTTAGACGATGTAGTATTTCCTTATGATTACGAAGCCAACGATTGTTTAGAGGAACAAGTTTTTTCTGAGAATATTGTTTTAGAGTCTAGCGATTTAGAAACATTAGTCTTAGACAAAGAAAGTGAACTCGTAGAGATGAGTGAGGATGAACCATACTTAGAAGAATCAATTGACCATTTTCAGGAATCTAATGACCTTGAAATTAGGGAAGTTGTGACTAGTCTTTCTAGAGACACTGAAAACTCTAAGTTTGGGGGTGATTATCATTCTCCATGTGCTTTAACTATTAGAAAGGTCCCTCACTTGGGACTTGACATATGTGCCTCAACCATTTTACAAGATTATCTTCATACACGTTTTCCTGAACCTAGTGATGTCCATAAGGAAGTTCAGTTGTTAGAAACCCATCCTATGGTTGATGAGGTTAGACCAGGCTATGATACTAAGATCGACTTTGTTTTCCCACCAAATATTTTTCAACCAATTGTGGGAACGTATAAATTTCAAATGTGTCAATTATTTAGTTTTGAGACTAAACCTAATTACTTTAAGAGATTAGGGTCGATACATTTGCTTAAGATTGACCACCAGTTTCATCATGGTCGATTGTGTGAGTCAAAACTGATTTACTTTAAGGATCCTCAATTATTCAGGTTATTATTATGTGCTTTTAAATTTTTACTTGAGTTTCTTCAGACTCTAATACCTGAACCGGATCTTAGCTTTGAGGAATTCCAACCCATGAAAATATTTTATTTGGACCCAGTTATAGAACCTGAACCCGAACCACAGCTAGATGTAGTTGTCTTAAACAGGAAACTAGACAAGGGTGCGCTTTATTTGTTAATTTTCTTGGCAGGTTGCAGATTCCTTTTATTTGTGATAGCTCTATTTGGTTTTGATGACCCACAAAAATTTCGGCTATTACTTTATGATTTTATGAGGTGACTAATCCTTTCTTAGTCTGGCTGAAGACTTTAAACTTAGCACTTCTTGGGAGGTAACCCAACATTCATGCAACACGGTAATATCTTTCCTTATCTCTTTTGCTTCAAATGGTAACCGTTTCTCCTTGTTCATGCTTTTAATTTCATCTTTAGAACATTGAGGACAATGTTAGATTTAAGTTTGGGGGTATGGGAGAAACTTTTTAGTTGCAATATGAATAAATAAACTCCAGAACCTAGAAATTTATGCCTATTGAGGATTGCACTAACTAATCTAAGTGGATGGAAGCATTTTGGTTGTAGGAGTTGAGGAACCAATCAGAATAGATGGAAACATCTAAAGAGTCTATTCATAAAAGCACAGAGCTCAGGTGTTAGAAATAACATGATAGTTTCACCATATCTCGTTGACTCCTTTTCACTTCTATTTTTATTTTATTTTGTTTTTAAACTATGTTTCTCTAAGTGATAGGTGGGGCCCATGATTCAAGTTGTTACCAATGCTAGGGTGAATTAGAGTGATTGAGATACCATGCAAAAAAAAAAAAAAGTTGAAAAAGAAAAAGAGAAAAAAAAATGGTAGTTACCAAAAAGTTGAAAAAAAATAAAATAAAAAATAAAAATAAAATAAAATTGAGACCAGCCCATTTGACCAAAAGGAACAAATTCAATAAAGTCGACCACTGGTACCCTTGTATATGCCAGTTGTGTTGACTTAGAGTTAGGTTATCGACCACTGTTTCCCTTGTATATGCCAGTGTGTTGATATTAGTCAGACTAATATCTCAATCCATTAGGATAGGTTCATTTTGGCGGAGGCCTTCAGACAGATATGGGAAACGACGTTCACTTAGTAAACATCAAAACCATCTATGTTTTTCTATATCCATCTTCTTGATCTATCCATGTGATTAGTTTTGACTCCGGATATTGATGTCCATAGTGCAACTATTTGAGTAGAGCTCTGTCACTTTATATGAATTTTAGTATGCTTGAGTGCAAACTCGTGTACAACAATTGGAATTTCGCATCAGGGTACTTCTTCCTGTAGTCAATAAGTATGCCAACCAAGGAGATTCTTTAGTGCCTTCCAAGGTTCTGCGTAGATAGTTAGGGTCTGGAGTAAAGGTTTTGTGGGTATATCTCTTGTAAGCCCTCCTGAGACTATAACTCGGCCACTAGGGACGCCTAGGGGTTTAAAGGCTTATTGCATACGCTAAATGCAATCGAAGATGCCTGCGAAAGTGAGTTAGGATTTTATTTTCTATTTGATTTGCTCGAAGACTAGCAAATAATAAGTTTGGGGGTATTTGATAGGCACATTTTTGTGTCTTATATAATCTCAATTGTATATATTATTAGTGCTCTATTTTATATTTATTATGGATTTTTATGTCCCTGTAGGTATTTTTGGAGAAATAAGATTTTGCGGCAAAATTGGCTAAAAAAGTGGTTTTTGCGCTCGTGGGAGAAAATTACTATACGAACTCTCACTTTGGATAAGGGGTAACCTAATTACTAAGGGGTGACCCATTCCCAGGCAGCTGCTAAAGGGAGAACATCACAGGATAGGGGGAATTTCTTCTTCACGTTTCAAATTAGAAAATTGGCGGGAAAAGCCATGCATACGTCTGCAGATTTTGGACGTGAAGCTTTGGGCAGTTTTAAAGAGATTCAACACCGGAAATTGATTGGGATGGACTTCTCATGGCTAGAAAAGTTTACTAGAAGCAATTGGATCGATCGAATTGGGTTGGAATGGCCGGAAAAGGGAAACAGAGGTGAATAAGGAAACACGGTCCTGTTGGGTTTGTTTTTGGATATTCAGAGAGATTAAAGGCAAGAAATTCGTTCCAAAGGTACATATTCTATCTAAGGAAGAGTTTGAGATAAGTGGGAAAGCTCAGAAACGCGTAAAACAAGTTTGGGAAGCGATTATTGCCGTGACTGCCAAGAAAGGAAAAAGGGAATTTTGATGCGATTTTGGAAAGATTCAATGACCCTTTTGTGTATAAATAGGATGCTTAGGTCCCCTAGAAGAGGTGTCGAGAGTTTGGGGTCTATAGGAGAACTCAGGAGGCGAGAATCAGTGATTACAGGAAACTTGTCGCTGCTGCTGCTGCTGCTGAAGAACAACGTTGCAAATAAGAACAGAGTCTCAAATTCGCAACACTGCTACAGTATTCTCTATGTAACAGCTGAACAGCCACATTTATTTTCAGTTAGCCACACCTCCTGTAACAGTGAACTCTGTAACGCCATTACGTCGTTGCATATTCACTGAATCATATCATCTCTTCAATAAAAACAACTTTTGAGCCATGATTTATTCTTTTGAGCCTGTTTTTGATATGATAAGTTAAATCCTAATACTGGGATGACGGGGGAATCCCTATTTCACGCATGTGGTAATTCTAATAATTCTTTTATGACTATTTGTATTGATTTTTAATCGATTTATGATTTTTATTGAATGGGTGTGATTTCGTTTGATGGTGTATGCTTGGTCTATGTATTTTTGATACATCATGCTTGTGATTTACAGTCATTGCTTTTCAAAAATCTATTTTTGGCAAAGAACAAGAGTCCATATTTTTATTATTTGAACTATAACTGATTGGAATTATTATTTGAGTCGCATGAATGGAATTTGGTGGAATCATGAGTCTCAGTCTCTCTCGACATTGTGACAAACCTTTTGTATATATATTTTCTATTTTTATTTTAAGTCTAGAACCCAATCTTATCGAGTCCGAGTTGAACGAACTTTACTACCACTTTCAAAACTACACCAGCTTTGGACAGTCTAGTCCTCTCATTTCAGGCATGATACTGTCTAGTCCAAAATTCTCCCCGTCTGGAAAATCTAGTCAAAAACTTAGACGAGTCAATCCTTTTTACACCGATCCATAAAAATATGATTTTTTCTATTACCCGAAATATCCCTGAACTATATTATGTTGGTTTTGGAGGAGAGAAAAATCAGATCGGAAAGAGAGAAGAGAAAGAAAGAGAGAGGGAGAAGAGAGGCGATCTCGAATTAGGGATCTAGAAACAGTTGATCAAACGAGATTTATTTTAAAACAAGCAAGAAGAAGCTATAAATCATCATCAACAACGGTTATTCTTTGAAGATTTTTTTTTTGTGATTTTTTAATTGAGATTCTGAGTGACATTTTTGTTTAATTGCAGAAAGATCCTTCGGTGTCGAGGAATCAACTAACGACGTTACTTTTATCTGTATCTCAAGGTGGTGTTCATTCTTATTCTCATAATTTTTATACGCCTTTTGATTTTGATTTTGTATTTTTCATTTTCACTTTATAGATCTGGATTTTATATAAATTGGAGGGAAATTTCGATGTGTAACCTAATTCTAATTCTTTTCGGAATTCTGTGTTCTTTTGTTATGATTTCAATCTTGTTAGTGTTCGAACTGGATTTGGGTGGAATTTTGTTTTTTGATTAGTAAACTGCTGAAAATGTGAATTTTGTTGATTGTATGTAGAAAATGAGGTTTCTCCTAGCAGTGACAAGGAAATTACGAAGAAGCTCATACATGAGGTTCTTTTTCTGCACTTTATTGCTTGATTTTTTTTTGCCATCTCTAATTGATTTATGGGCTTATTTTCTTCCACATTATTGAAGAAGTGTATTGTCTTGGTTGAATACAGTTTTAGAAAATAATATATATGCAAACATATATAGTCTCCTTCTTTTCTAGACTTTCCAATACCAACCATACTAGACATGACACCGATACAAGTTTCTGGGTCGATGTTACACAGTGGGAAATCCTATAATAACGAGGCTTTCAATGAAATTTAAATGCCCAAATCACATGTAGCTACTGTTTCTAAACATAAGAACAATATGATTCAATAAACATAAGAACGGAAAACACGTACGTACATTGAGACTCCTCTTTTTAACTTGTATAGAGCTGTAGGAGGACCATAGTGACCATTTCCGCTTTGATCCAGTAGTTTCAGTTCAAGCCATGCCCTAACTTCTCCAGGATTTTTAACTTAACACTCACGGATACGTAGTCCTGGGATTCCATAAATTCCATAGATCTTTTATCCGAGTTTTTTTTTAGGATTCTAACGCCTTGCATTAACCTTTTGAACGCCACTTGATTCCCTATACAAGTTGGTGCATACTATTAATCCACCGTCACCATCACAAACCCATTTTTGTTTTCGCTAGATTAATCTTGTCTCCTCTATAGCCACGGGAAATAAGGTAAGCCATCAAAATAGACTTGCTAAGTAAGCCTGCAGTTTCTATAATATAGATGTATTTTCATGTACACCATCTATATGCGGTGTATATAGAAGTGCACTTTTTTTGTCCTTATTATAAGAGATGTATATGCTTGTACACCACTTATATGATTTCTTGTATATTCCACGTGGACTATTTTTAGTTTTACATATGAAAAACTTGGCCTTCCTCGTGATGAAATGGGTATCGTAACGATCTTTATGACTTCTTGCAGATATATTACCTCATGTTATTGTATGCTTGTACTAATTAATTGGGATAAACAAGGGTAGATTCATTCGTCCATTTATCTTTGTTTTTTTTCTCCATAAATGGACTTAATAGAAGTTACAGATCAGGTTCGCCCCTACATTTTGTAATAGTAATAGATTTTCTTCCTCTGAGATTTTCTGGACATTGGTAAGTATTTATTATAAACCGCAAATCATAGCATTGCCTACAAAATAGTTTTGGGGTCGATATAAATGTTGAGAAGAAAACTGCCTATATTTAGAAAAAATAACAAAAATCATACCGCTGTTAGTATCTCAAGTTCTCAACCTTTTTATTTATCCCAATTGCAGGTGTAGTGAAGGTCAAAGATGATAAAGATGAGTCCCCAACTTATGTTGCTATGCTTGCAACCCAAGATGATGCAACACGGTGCAAGGTATTTGTTCTAGTTGTATACTTTGGTTCCATTGATGATTCCTACCTTAATATTGGTCCTAACTGATAACATGATTGTGTCCTTTAGTCTTTCTTAGTTGAATTTGATAAGTAGAACCTTCATTTAATGAAATAACATATTGATTCTTAATGTGTACATAATTGTACACATGTAGATAGCTAATGTGTATATAGTTGTACACTTTTTGATTGTTATTTGTTAGTATGAATGATTGGTGTTGTGCATGTTTTACAGGGGTGTACATATTGGTGCACATGTGTAAATCTTATGAAAAATACGTATCCCTTGTTTTACAACGGTGTACATATTGGTGCACCTGTGGGAAGTAACTCCCATTAAAAAATAGGTTTGTATAGGGTTGTGAATGATTAGCTTTATGCATGTTTTGAAGCAGTGTACGTATTGGTGCACCTCTGTAATTCTCATGTAAAAGTAGGTTTGTGAGTGGTTATGAATGATCGTTTTTCTGCATATTTTGCAGGGGTGTACACATTGGTGCACCTGTATGATTCCCACGAAAAGTGTGTCCGAGTGTGAATATGAATGATCGATTTTATGCATTTTTTGCAGGGGTGTACACATTGGTGCACCATTGTATTTTCAATGAAAAAGAAGGATCAGTTTTAGGAATGTTTCACAGGGATGAATATATTGATGCACCAATATACTTCTCATGAAAAAGTAGGTCTGGGTGTGAGTATGATTGATCTGTTGTGTATCTTAGTAATCTCTTTTTTGGTAAAGTGCAATGAATCACTGTACAGGTATGTTTAGAAGCCATATTAAGTTTGTGTAGTAATGCCCACATGGATTGTGTCTCTGACCATAAACTGAGTAACTTTTTATTTTGATCATTTTCTTGCTTTGTTTTCTTATGCGAATGTTGGTGAAAGGATAATCACTTTCTTTTCAAGCTGCGATTTCTTATGTTCATTGGTTTGTCCTCGATGCAGGTTATCTGCTAAACTTATCTCTGCAAATCTGAATGTTATCCAACTGGAGTTTGGCGTGGTTGGTATTTTTCTCCGTCTGTGTGGATTAGGGTGCAGTTTGGATATCATGGATTCTGGATTTTTTGGATCTTTACAGCGTTGTACATAATTGTACACACCAATGTAAATTAAAAAAAGTTAAAAATGAAAATTATATAGTCATATGGGTACTCTTTTTGTATCTCTCGGAAAATGATTTCCAAATATGTAAAGCTTGTCGATTTTGGACGAGCGGTTCAAAAGATAAATTATTTTTTATATTATTCAAAATTGCTGACATCATCATGAGTCAGTGTGGACTAAATTGTAAATATTTGGACAAATTAATAATAATAAGGGTTATTAGTGTACTTCCCATATTTTTGGACTAATCTGTACCTAGTTGACTCGGACTGGACTAAACTGTATCTCTGGATTGATTTTTGGACTAAACCGTATTTTTCCTTTCAAGTAAAGGGCGCTAATTAGGGTTTCGGTATGTCAAACCCTAATTTAGACACAACCGCACACTTCATGCGGCTCCCTTCCAAGCCACAAGCGACTCCCTTGCAAGCCGCACACTGCCAGCAGCTCCACTTCACACCAAAGCCATGTCGTCCATGCAACCATGCCACTGGCTTCCAAACGAAGGGTTGCAACAATCAACGGCTACCCTTCCTCTTGAGATACGTACCTCAGCCATACAAACTTGCTACCAAACTATTTTTGGCAATCCTTTGGTCACGACACCAACCTGGATACGACGCCTATCCTTTGGTCACGACACCAACCTGGATACGACGCCTATCCTTTGGTCACGACACCAACCTGGCTACGACGCCTATCCTTTGGTCACGACACCAACCTGGCTACGACGCCTATCCTTTGGTCACGACACCAACCTGGCTACGATGCCTATCCTTTGGTCACGACACCAACTTGGCTACAAACGCCAAATCCTTTGGACACACCTAAACCGCGCCAAGGCATGCCGACCATGCCACATGTGCCAATGGAATGCCATTCCAGCCACCTTGCCGCGCCTAACCATGCCAACCTTTCCTTCACGACGTTGGCTGCCAAAACGAAGGGTTGTAACAATCAACGACCACCCTTCTTTCTGAGACGCATATCTTAGCCGTCCAAGGTCACCAACAAATGCATGGTAAACTTTGGCCCAAACCCTAGTTTTGGCCATGCCTAAATCGCGCCAAGGCATGCCGACCATGCCACATGTGCCAATGGCATGCCGTGCCAGCCACCTTGCCGCGCCTAAACCATGCTAGCCTTTCCTTCACGACGTTGGCTGCCAAAACGAAGGGTTGCGACAATCGACGACCACCTTTCCATATAAGATGCGGATCTTAGCCGTCCAAGGTTACCAGCTAACGCATGGCAACCTTTGGTCCGACGCCAAGCCCTAATTTAGTCGCGCCCAAACAATACCAAAACCCTAGTTTTTGGCCGCGCCTAAACTATGCCAAAATCCTAGCTTGGCCATGCCTAACCATGTCGGCCATACTTTCATGCCACTGGCTACCATACAAAGGGTTGCAATAATCAACGACTACCCTTCCTCTCAAGATGCAAAATCTCGACCGTCGAAGGTCACCACCGAGCCGACAAGTCTCCCAAGCTCAACTTGCCAAACAACAGAAACATGCTACATGTTTTCCACGAAAACACTCGAGACATCAACACATGTCACAAACTGGGGGATGCTCATTGGGGTATTGGTTTGGCGGTTTACAGCGTGCGGCGTACACTATGCCCGTTACAAGACAGTGTCATAAAGATGAGGCGGTTAGTAAATACGTGGAGTAATGGTGAAACGCTTTCATTCATTATGGAACATCAATTCCAGGCGTTAGCGGTTACCACCTCCTCCCATTTACTCACCCGTTTCCATTTCTTACGAGACCAGAGTACGTTTCACTTCGACTTGTATAAATAGGTCATACCTATTTCCACCAAACAACAAGTTTTGGTCAGGAGCATACAACACTCAGAAATCACTTGTTAGCTTTCCCATCTGTTAGCTTTCACTTTCTGATACAAGTCAAACAACTACTCTTCCAGAATCAACTATTCTGGTCTCAACACTCTCTTCGCTTCCCTCCCCAAAACCAACCCTTCTCCTTCACTTTGTGACCGAAGCAAATCTGGAACGACCATTTCTTGGTTTAGGCCGGATTTGTACAGATCGATCTCTCGAATCTAAAGTACTCCCTTGCAGTACATTGTTTAGGGTTTAAGCTCGTTTCTCACCCACAACACACAAAATTACCGAAACCAGCAGAAACTGTTTTCACCCTCAAACAATTGGCGACCACAGTGGGATATTGATCTTTCGGTTATAATGTCAATTTTCAATTCTCGATCTCATACTTCGACCCAGACATCAAGATGGTAGAAGCAAACGATCCGCTCAGTGATCGACGACTCGGCTACTAGACGACCCGATTATCAGTCTTGACACGGCAAAGGATGACTGGGGACTGCCTAGAGGTTAAAAGAAAACGATCCGACCAGGGATCGAAGACTCGATTATCAGATGAATCAGAGACAACTGGGGACTTTCCACAATTACGGCGGTGATTCCCACAAAACTCGGTCTTACACCCGGAAGATTCCTTTTTCATCAGGAGATCCGAAAAACCGAGTAAGTCTTGCCTAGACAAAATACATGGTTTACTATTTCAAGTTTTCACGGGAATGATTAAACCAATATCCATGTTATGTTTCACCCCATGTCATCTACCGACACGCAACGTTCACGGTTCCACAAAATTCCTGAGATATTTATGCTACTTATAATCATAACCAAAACAATGTTATCCTAAAACTATTCATTCCAAAGGATAATCCAAAACCCTCATAGATAACGGTTATCTATCAATTCAAACCAAACCATAAACCAGGCGCTTTGTTTTCCTTTCAAAGAAAAAATGGGAAACCCTAACGCACAGTTCTTTGTGAAATCAATGGCAGTCACCTACCCGTGCGTGCCTATTTGCATAATAATGATTACCCGTCACTATTCATGAGGTAGCTGACGTTACTACGGTGATATTCGAAGAGGAATTGTTTATGATGAAATATTTCTACAAGTTTATGGAACGCATACCTACGGCTAGGGTTTACACTAGTTCAGAAGAACAATATTTCTACAGATTTATGGAAGGCATACCTATGGCTAGGATTTGTGCCAACACAAGAAAAAGGCAACTGGGCCCGCAAGAACAAGCCAACGCCCATTCCAAGCCGATCCAGCGCCAACAACTTGCATCTTTACAGCGCCAACAGCTTGCATCCGATCCAGCGCTAACAGCTTGCATCTTTACAGCGCCAGCGACTTGCATCCTTTCCAGCGCTAACAACTTGCATCCTTTCAGCGTTGCTCTTGAACGCCCAGTAGAAGAGAATCAACAATCCAATTTTATCACATGTAAAGATCAGGAATGACTTCTCCAAAATCGAGGAAAAGAAGATCATCAATCCCCCTGAGTTCACAAAGACTTTCTTCTTTTCAGGAGTTGCATGATTTCCGGGGACTTCGCCCACAAAATCGTGCAGTCTATGATGAAACACTTATGTGAGATTCTGCATTTCCCCAAGGAGCAGCGTCAAGACATATTTGCATCCCTCAACCGCACTGCATCAGGGAAGCAGCTGTTTCCAACCAGAGAAGCCGTTCCCAAACCCCAACCTCTCCTGGAAAACACGATTGATAAATGGAACTGGGAACTCCTAACCATTGTTCGCTTGAAGGGTGTCCAGTTTGACAATACATTGATTAACGCAGCCGCTCCGCTTCAACGTTCGTTCCACTAACCACTTCACTTCAACATCCTCCAGCAGCGGCTCCGCTTCAACGCTCGCTCCAGAAGCCGCTCCGCTTCAGCGTTCTCCCCATAATCTGCTCCAGGATCCGAAGTCGAAGCTTCAGCGTTTGGCTTTTTAAGTTTCAACATCCTCTCCAAGGGTCGAAGCTACTTCAACGCCGCTTCTTCCTGCAAAAGGTCATACCACCACGTTCCCCATGTCAAGGATCATGATCACAACCAGCCATTATTCGTAGTCATGTCCGCCTTTTAATCCATCCCGCCAAAAATCGTGATCATGGACAGTTTTCTCGCTAACGCATCCATCCAATCCTTTTACTTCCACAGATGCCCATACAATTCCATCCAACCTACCTTGTTACCACGACAATGCAGTATCTTCTGATTACATCTGCTACCAAGAACTGTTGTCGCCCATTTGTTGATACCATCCAGAGCTTCACCACAACAACAATCACTACAAAGATGGAAAAATGTAAACCATACTTGGGGACTGAGGATATACATGGAATTTCTTCACTGTCAAAGATCAGAAGACACAGTCAACCAAAAGGCCATAACCACAACAAATTCATCTACTCTTCAAGGGTGCAGCGCAAGAATATCATCACCTCTCTGTATAGAAGACGCATTCGACACTCTACGAGGCCGCAGCGGATCCCAAGCCTGCCCAGAGGAAACAATTTCAGAAACTAAAGAAAAGCGCGACTGGGCACTGATCATCGTAGTCCATCCCGACGACCATCAAAGATTCGTGAGATAACTCTAGAGACACGACTGAAACATTTTCCTGAAGAAACATAGGGATCCACGATAAACAACATAATTCTATCATTTTCTACCTCTTCGTTACCCAGAATATTTCATCCATGTGATAATTTGAGCATCCCGGCATCACATCCAGAAGAGTACAATAAGCTTGCATCAAATCCTGTGGACGTGGATTCAAGGTGATGCAATGAAAGTATGCTAAACATGGGGACTACCAACATGAGACGCTTTCACTCTTCTCAACTAGGATAGTCCAAGATTCAGAAGATGGTTCGAAGGATGTCGCTTGGAACAAAGTCCTTGAAGACTTTGATAGCAATACATCAGTAACGGAACGTCTCCCAACTCATCTATATTATCCAGTGGCGTCGGAAGATTTCGACCATACAAGCATTCACAGCACATCATTATCATGGTCAGAAAGTCTAGACAGTGAACAACCTAAAGTCGAAGATTGACCGACAATGTAACCACAATCTCCAATATTAGCCCTAACATGGTCGTTTCCGAGTACATATTTCATCCATCCGTCCCAAGAATGCGACGGAGTTTGGTAAATTTTGGAATCCATTGGAGAGACACTGCATACGAGGGCGCGGATCCGGACCGGCAACAGAAAACAGAAGAAGGTCAATATCTCTTTTCATGCGGACGGAGTTTCTAGAGTTTGAAAAAAATAAAGATTCCTTCTTGCTCCATGAAACGGATGACTGGGCGCGACTACGCCACCTCGGGCCCGCAACATCCCTCCTGAATTCTTCTTGAACTTTACTGTCGAGCTGTTTTCACCTCCCGAACGATCTCAAAACCTAAATATTCTCTCGTATGGAGATAGGAAATTCTTTTCCGTTCAGAATGGAGGGGCGTACCGTCAAAATCCGAGTTCGTACGAGAATTCTACAGCGATTCTAGTGGGGCACTAACTAGGGTTTCAGCATGCTAAAATCTGAAGCAAGTTATTATCTTCCCGAAGCCAGTCGTCACCTTCCCAGGAAACTGAAGAAAGTTATTATCTTCTCGAAGCCATTCGTCACCTTCCCAGGGAACTGAAGCAAGTTGTTATCTTCCCAAAGCAAGTCATCATCCTTTCACGGAATTGAAGCCAGTCGTCATCCTTCCGAGGAACTCAAGCTAGCTCCACTCCAAGTCCAAGCCGACCTATGCTGACGACTCTCATTCCAAGCCAATCAAGTGCTAACGGCCCCAAGTCCAATCCGACCAATGCTGACGGATAATCCCAATCCGATCCAATGCCAGCGGCTTCCCTTCACGCCAAGTTTATGCTAGCAGCTCCGCTCCGCGTTCCAAAGCCTAACCCGGAAGGCGCGCAACCATTCCAGATCGAGGACAAAAACTTGCATCTCAACCGGCCTCTACCACTCCGCAACCTAACCTGCGGTACCACGAGAAAAATTTATCCAAGGCGCCAACACGAGCATCACGAACTCTCCTTACCTCTCAAAAAAGGTTAGCCGGGTCTTCCTGACCATTTTTCATGACTCGTCATTTCGATTTTGTCCTTGCCTGTCACCATCTTATGCTTACCTCGCAACAATGCTCCTGTTCCGAGTTAAGCAGGGGACTTAATGTTGATGGTGGTTTTTAGCTTAGGGGTAAAATCGTAAAGCCGTACATCTGACATGACGTCACTACGACCACTAGCGCATTTATTGAATCAATCAGCATGCCTACGTAAGAATTACCAGGGTACCTTTTTTTTTAAATACATGTGTCATGTTCCACGGCAGAACCCTTAGTATTGACTGACATTATCTTCGTATATACCAAACCTTAATTCTCGCACCACCGTGTCAATGGAAAACCATACCAGCCACGTCTCCGCGCCAAGGCATGCCAACCATGCCAGCCGCACCAGCGTGCCAATGGCAAACCATGCCAGCCACGTCTCCGCGCCAAGGCATGCCAACCATGCCAGCCACGTCTCCGCGCCAAGGCATGCCAACCATGCCAGCCGCACCACCGTTCCAATGGAAAACCATGCCAGCCGCGCCACCGTGCCAATGGAAAACCATGCAAGCCACGTCTCTGCGCCAAGGCATGCCAACCATGCCAGCCGCGCCACCGTTCCAATGGCAAACTATGCCATCCACGCCTCTATGCCAAAGCCACGCCAAGCCCGAATTTTGGCCGCGTCCAAACTATGCCAAAACCCTAGTTTTTTGGCCGCGCCTAACTATGCCAAAATCCTAGCTTGGTCACGCCTAAACCGTGCCAAAGCCATGTCGGCCACGCCTTCATGCCGCTGGCTGCCAAAACGAAGGGTTGCAACGATCAACATCCACCCTTCCATCTAAGATGCAAATCTTAGCCGTCCAAGTCCGCCACCGAACTAAAAGACTTGTGGAGACCTTTTGGCCTTGACGCCAAATTCTTTGGCTTGTGCCACCAAAATCTAACTTTGGCCATGCCGCCATCCCTCCTGAATTCTTCCTGGTTTGTACTGTCGGACTGTTTTCACCACCCAAACGAGCTCAAAACCTAAATATTCCCGAAATGGGAGATAGATAATTCTTTTCTGATCGAAATGGAGGGGCGGATCGTCAAAATCCGAGTCCGTAAGTGAATTTTACGGTGATTCTAGTAAAGGACGCTAATTAGGATTTCGGTATGTCAAACCCTAATTTAGACACAGACGCACACTTCCTGCGGCTCCCTTCCAAGCCGCAAGCGACTCCCTTACAAGATGCACATTGCCAGCATCTCCACTTCACACCAAAGCCATGTCGTCCATGCAACCATGCCGCTGGCTTCCAAACGAAGGGCTGCAACATTCAAGGACTACCCTTCCTCTTGAGATACGAATCTCAGCCATACAAACTTGCCACCAAACGATTTGTGGCAATCATTTGGTCACGACACCAAATGGCTACGATGCCTATCCTTTGGTCACGGCACCAACCTGGCTACGACGCCTATCCTTTGGTCAAGACACCAACCTGGCTACGACGCTTATCCTTTGGTCACGACACCAACCTGGCTACGACGCCTATCCTTTGGTCACGACACCAACCTGGCCACGACGCCTGTCCTTTGGTCACGACACCAAATTGGCTACAAACTCCAAATCCTTTGGCCACGCCTAAACCGCGCCAAGGCATTCCGACCATGCCACATGTGCCAGTGGCATGCCGTGCCAGCCACATTGCCGCGCCTAAACCATGCCAGCCTTTCCTTCACTATTTGGCTGCCAAAACGAAGGGTTGCGACAATCGACGACCACCTTTCCATCTAAGATGCGGATCTTAGCCGTCCAAGGTTACCAGCTAACACATGACAACCTTTGGCCCGACGCCAGGCCCTAATTTAGTCGCGCCCAAATAATACCAAAACTCTAGTGCCACTGGCTACCAAACGAAGGGTTGCAATAATCAACGGCTACCCTTCCTCTCAAGATGCAAAATCTCGACCGTCGAAGGTCACCACCGAGCCGGCAAGTCTCCCAAGCTCAACTTGCCAAACAGCAGCAACATGCTACATGTTTTCCACGAAAACACTCGACACATCAACACATGTCACAAACTGGGGGATGCTGATTGGGGTATTGGTTTGACGGTTTACAGCGTGCGACGTACACTACTCCCGTTGCAAGACAGTTTCATAAGGATGGGGCGGTTAGTAAATACAGGGAGTAATGGTGAACCGCCTTCCTTCATTATAGGACATCAATTCCAGGCGTTACCGATTACCACCTCCTTCCATTTACTCACCCGTTTCCATTTCTTACGAGACCAGAGTACGTTTCACTTTGACTTGTATAAATAGGTCTTACCTATTTCCACCGAACAACAAATTTTAGTCAGGAGCATACAACACTCGGAAATCACTTGTTAGCTTTCCCATATGTTAGATTTCACTTTTTGATACAAGTCAAACAAATACTCTTCCATAATCAACTATTCTGGTCTCAACACTCTCTTCGCTTCCCTCCCCAAAACCAACCCTTCTCCTTCACTTTGTGACCAAAGCAAGTCTGGAACGACCATTTCTTGGTTTAGGACGGATTTGTACAGATTGATCTCTCGAATCTAAAGTACTCCCTTGCAGTACATTTTTTAGGGTTTAAGCTCGTTTCTCACCCACAACACACAAAATTACCAAAACCAGCAGAAACTGTTTTCACCCTCAAACACTCTTATATTCAATCAGGCTCGCAAACTCTTATTCGTTTGATTTCGGATTGAATTGAGAAATTGAGATATAACTCTTTGATATATTTTTCTTAAGATTGAGTCTAACTGTCTAGTTGATTTTCTTGAAAGTATATTGGAGTTAGTCCATACAGATTGCTAAGCGAAATATTGGGTGAGGTTGTTAGACCCCCGCTTTTTCAGGATGAATTTGGCTTTGGATAATCAAAAAGGTTTTCCTGAAAAATCAAGTAATACCAGATTCAGACGAGGTAAAAAATCTGTTTATACAACAAACCTTGATAAGCCACTATGTGGTAAAAGATGTGAGCATTCGGCTCACTCCGTCACTGTCTAATACCAGTGACGTACGCATCCTCATCTTTAACTTGATAAAATGAGGTTTGCATCAAGGTTGCTCAAGTTTTGTATTTGTATAAATTTCCTTTTTTTGTAAATAAAATATTCTCCTAATAATTTAGATAATGGATAATAAACCATGAAATACTTGTTCAAAGTTCTTCTAGGGTTTGGGTCTCCATAAGTCTATTTATAATCATTTGTAATCAAGTGTCCTTCACCTCTTTTCTCTTTGAAAGATACAGTTTCATGGCTCCTGTAACTAGACGTACCACAAAAAGGGATGTAGTCGAAGCAGTTAATGTGTATCTATGTGAAGGAATCACTTCCTCAAGGAAGAAGAAAGAGAGATCTACAAATGATGGAGAAGGTTATTCCTCTAACTGCCTCTTGTTGGTTTGTCATTTTGATAATAACTTTAGAGGTATGGTGAAAGATTTCATCAACAAAAGAAATGATTTAAAATCTCAAATTGTTTCCTCTTTAGAAAAGATAACTCACTATGAACAAATGTTGTCTCTAATAAAGAACACCTTGCCTGAGCTAAAAAGAGAAGTTAGTGAGTTGACTGATATTTCTGAAGATTTAGAGGAATTGAACGATCTCATAATCAATGTGTTTTTCAATAATGAGAAGGAATTCTCAGTAGATGCTCTGAGAAAGCTCTATAATGTCTAGGAAACTTCTTATGAGAATTTATATATTCTTAAGTTTTAAGAAGGATAACTAGGGTTTGGAATAGCAATTATTGTGAGTACACATAGCTATTTCCAACGATTTTCATCTTGCAATGTTTTTAGATTTATTTATTTAAATTCTAAAGGTTATTTGGAAGATGATTTTGCAATATTAAGCTTTATGGTTTTATATATTGCAACGTGTTATGGGATATGTGTATTTGCGTCCATGAACTATGATTGTCCCATACGTGTTCAAAAGTTAACTCTATCATATGTCGGTATGAAAGTATTGATAAAAGATAGAATGAACTTTTGACAAACAAAAGTTAAGCCTATTATGTCATTATGCAAATAGTGATGGAAGATAGGATGAACTTTTGTTTACAAAGATTAAGCCTATTATATGTCATTGTGGAAATAGTGATGAAAAATAGAATGAATCTTTTTTTATTCCGCAGTACTGATCTTCCCTGATCCATATCTTTATGTAAATATTGTGCGGCTCCGTAAGTTCTCTTATGTGAGCATTTCCGATTAATTTAATCATGGGTTCTCTTGTGGTTAATTTAATTGATATTTTTGGATACAATTTCATGTGTTAATGTCCAAAGAAATCCTTATTTTCTTGTGAAAGTAAGGTCGCTCTTGTTGTTCTTTCGGGAATGACATTTTATGGGGGAGAGTTCTTAATTGAACTTAATTGCCAAATCTTTGTGGGGAGTGCGGCTGTGAAATATTATGGGGGTTATCTTGTATCTTTATAAAATCCTTGATGAATGCATTTAGTTTCGGCTATATGATTGCATCAGAAAAAGTTGATATGTGCTTTTCTTTTGGTCATGAAGCATCTCTATGGAAATTTCATTAGGATCCCACTAATTTTCGTCCAATTTTATTGACAAAAAAGGGGAGAATTAATGTGTGGTTCACATTACAAATACATATGGTTTTCGGATCATTATGTAAGGGGGACTGGTTTTCATGTGAGATGAAGTATTGACTAAAGGGGGGTGATACATATCACCATAGCATTGTTGTCGAAGTTGTGATACAATTGGACTTTGAAGCTGCATAATAATATTATGACACTGTATAACAATGATTGAGAGCTATTGTTTCATCGTTGTTATATCTATGGATCTTAAACAACGATGATGCTTAGTTGAACACATTTAGAATCATTGGAGTACTTGGAAGTGACGAAGATTTTGAGTAATGTTGAAGAACCAAGGAGATCAAGCATTTGGATGAGAAGCTACAAAGTTTATTTATTTTTTATTCCATATGTATTGATAGTTTTGTCACTAAAATTGAAAAAGAGGGAGATTGTTAGAGCATTTCTCGGTCGAACTCGCAAGCGTTGCTATCTCAAGCTTGTTTATCAAGTTTAGTTGCCAAAACTATAAGTATTGATTTATAGTCTACTTATAGCTAAGTCTCGGATTAGGATAGTAAGTGTAGTTGAGTTTTAAACTCAACGACGTTCATCGAATGAAGACGAAGAACTACCCAAGGGAACTTATGGAACTGTAAGGACCCTCAAGGACATCAACGCTATTTGACCGGTCAAGAGTCGATCTAGGAATGATCAAGATACGTCTTAGCCGCTAATAACTCGATTATTGTAACTCGAACATTAATTAATAAAAATTAATCTAACAATAATTTAGATACGAAACTAGTATCGTTGGTTAGATCTCGAAAAGTTACGTGGATTAGACTACTCAAACGTGTCAATCGAATATCGGATGAAGAAGATATCATCAGTTTTGTGAAAATGGAAAAATAGTCATTTTGCTCTAAACCGCCTGGCTGCCCATATCCAAGCGATGGGTGCCTTTATCATTTTCGTTGTCCTTATCCCCAGCCGGATCGATAAGAGCTCATTCTCTTCTTTTCTTCTTCTTTCTTTCTTTTCTCTTTCTCTTTTCTTTTCTTCTCATGTTTTTCCTTCTCTGTTGAATTCGAGAGATTAAACGGAAGTTTTGTGATCGATAAGAGGTGTAGAAGATTATGCAGTAGTTAGTGGTGATGCTGATGGTGTCTGTTGCTGAATCAGACTCGAAGGAGGAAATGAAATTAAAAATTAGGTTTTCTTAATAAGTTTCGTGATTATGTAGATGGTGAAATTTATGTTGAATATGAGATGTTAATGGACAAAGAAAAGATGGGTTGCTGATAGATTGAGGAGGTAAAGCTTTTAATATGATGAATCGAAAGAAAAAGTGAGGATTAAATAAGTTAATTAGGGTTTCTGTTATTTTCGGTGTATGCTTGATTTGAGACACCAACTGAAGATGGGTTTCGAGAACATGAATAGAAGAAGAAGATTGTTGTGCCAATTCGAAGATTAGGTTTCGGAAGAGAAGAGTAATCGAGAAATTAGGGTTTCTTCTAATTGTTCTGATTTGTCTTAGAAGAAGAAATGGAAGATAATGAAGACTATAGGTCGTGATTTAAAAAGGAATTTGATGGGTAGAAGTTGAACTTGTTAATAAATTGAGGTAATTGCTTTCTCAGTAACTTAGTAAAGTTATTGATTCCAATTAATGAGATTTAAGTTATGATTGTTGATGAATATGTGATGAAATTGAAGTTGTATTGCTATGTTTGTGTTTGGAATTGAGGTTGTGACGAATTGGGTATTGCTCTGCTGATACTTTGAAGTATATGTTGTGTTTGAAGTTTCAGTTCTGAGGAATGGTGGTGTTGATTGTATGTTGAGGGTTAAATCAGTGATGAACTGGAATACGAATTGTAGATGAAGGTTTGCTCTGTTTCAGCTGAGGTTTTGTGATCGAGGTGCAAAGCTTTTGAGTTGAGTATAAATGTATTTGAATTGAGAGTAGGAGTGAGATGGTTTAGAAGTTTTGGTTTGGGGTTGTGATGATTCACAGAGATTGGTATTTGTTGAGAATGAAACAAAATTGGGTTTTTAGAATTAGTATTGATGTTGGCTAAGAAACTGAGCTGCAATGGAGATTATGAAATTTTGGTTGTGTATGTGGTGGTTAAAGTGATTGGAAGTAGTTGCTGGTAGTATGGGATTGAACTGGATTGTTTGATTGCAGTTCGTGGAGTTGGCAGTGAAGTTGAATACCAGGAATTGGTTTGTAATTGGAGTGAACCTGCAGTTATAGTGGTGTTCTGTGTGTTTGAGAGTTGTAGGCAGGGAAGGTGTAACTGAGATGGTAGTTGTAGGATTATAGTCAGTGAGTGCTGAATGAAAAGCTTAAAGCTGCATTTACAGGTAAGATAATTTATCAGTTGTAATTGGTTTATGAAGTTTGAGTTAAGAATAATGTAGTACTGTAGTTGTTGATTGTTAGAATTGGATTGATGGTTATGTTAATGTTTTTAAAAAGATTGAAATGAAGCTGTAATAAAAGTTTAGCTTAGGCTTTTGCATGTTAGTCATCCTAGTCAGATATCTGACTGATTTAACCTTAGCTGACTCATTTATCTGAATAAGTTAAGTGAACCTTGTTGAACCTGAGTTAACTCACAGATTCCCTAATTGACTCTGTGGACCTTGATCTGAGTTGCACTGTTGACCTAACTGACGTTGACTGTTAGTTGACCCCTATGATCGTTAGTGACTGTTAGCTGACCAGTTGGACCAGGCCTTTGGTTAATGGGCCTGTTTAGAGAACTTGGACTTAGAATCATTAAATAAACTTGTATGATTCTTGTGTGAGCCGTTTCGGCTAGATTCTTAGAGTTCTTGTGTGATTAACAGTTAGTCTATTAACAACGTTCGATTCAAAGGATGAACCAGTGGATCGTGGATCTCGAGGTAGGCGAGGCTTGTCATCAAAATAGGTGGGAATACATTTAACTCTTTTGTAACCGTTGATGTTTCTTTTATAAAAGTTTATGTTTAACAAACTCATGCATTGTTCGTTTATGCATTCCATGCAAGGTTTAATTTGAATTCCGACAGTTCGTTATTTCTTTTAATCTTTCCATTGTTTGGAAAGGAACGATAATGTTTGGTTTGTCTTTATGAATTGTTGGGAAATAAGAATTTCCTTATGCGGTATATAGAAAAACGCTCCTTCATTTATACTTTCATGCACATTTGGGTGTGTAATTGTCATCCAGAATATCTAGGTGTGTAATTGTCACCAATACTATGGGTGTGCACATTCACCCACAAACTATCTAGGTGTGTAATTGTCACCAGTATTACGGACACCACAGAAATAATGGTTGGTGTGTAATTTTCACCAATCCGGTGTGTAAATGTCACCACAGAAATAAATAAGGAGTTAGTTCCATATACATGTTTGTTAATTTCAATGTATTGTGTTCTAATGTTTGGGAAAAGCTGTATTGTTTTCCAAATCATGCCAATGTTTACTTAAAAGTTAGATGTTATTTCCTACTGGGCACCCCTTTTAGGGATGATTTTCTCACCCATTCCCACTTTCAGTTTCAGAGACAGATCAAGATGTGCACGTGGCGAAGAAAGCTTCGAGGAGTTAGTTACATTAGTTAGCTTCTGCAATATTTATTTTGTGTTTATATTCTGCTTGTAAATCAACACATTATTGATATGTATCATTTGAGAGGAGTTCTTATATTTATTTCAGAGCGGGTTTAGATTTGGGTTAATCTTTGTTTTAGAGCTTCTGAATTATTTCTTAAATAGATGATTTAGATCCTTAGTACCTCATTTTATAGTTCATCCTTTGGATTAGTCAGCTGTTAGCTTTGGGGGCGCCACAAACTTGGTATCAGAGCTCACTATTAGATCTTATATGGGAAACAATAGGAATAACCAGTGCCAGTTAGTGAAATAGATTAGTTTAGAACTAGGTTGGGTTGTCAGATAAATTTTAATCACTAAAAGCTATCAATAATTAAAATAATTATTTGATTGATTGATTTGTTTGTTTGGTTGTTTTTTTAATGAAGTAAAAATTGTAGGGTACACCAATAACTTTAGCTAATAAGGATTAGAGAATAATTAGTCTAAAATGTATGAACATGTACACAATCCAATACTAGAAAAACAATGAGATTAGTGTTATTCATAAATCTTAAAAGTCACATAGAATCTTATTGAGTACCTTGACTTATATGTAGGGTCAACAATTTATAATTACATAAAATGTCAATATTTTTGGGATTTAATAATATTTGTAAGAGTAGCTAGAAAAATAATTCAACCATCAATGTTAATAATAATAATATCATAATAGTAAATATAAATGAAAATAATAGTAATAATAATTTTAATAGAGTAATAATAGTATTTATCAATTAGTACTATACTATACTTAACTAAAATTTCACTAAAGATATTTAACGATAAAAATAATAATTATGGTTAAATAGTTATGAAAAATTGTTAACACTTATCTACGTTAAATTTTGTAGATTAAACTAATTACAAATTAGAATTATATGTTTTGCGTTTAAATTAGATAGTTAATATAATACTTATTAGGCGTTAGACATAAAAGATGATGATATAATATACAAAATAAAAGGACTCAACTTGTTAATAACCTTGTACCGAAATTATCTTTAATTTAATAAATTATTCAGTAGATCTTTAAAATGAAACAAATATACATGAAGTAGTAATAATAGAATTCTGATGCTTAGCGTAATATTAGAGTTAAAAGAAAATAAATTCGTATATTAATAGGATACTTTACACTAATTGCAAAATCTAAAGACTATTAAGGTATATTATAACTTTATGCAGACTCAAACTTAAACCATATTAAATTACCAGCGCCAATCTTTAACAAGATATAGTATACGGATTCGAGATGAATAAATAAAAATCTGTTATATCAATCCTTACGTAAATGTAAAACTATTTTTTTTTAGAAGATTAATGCTTAGTTAATCCAACACTGGGGAATAGTGAAAGTTGTGTTTTCTCTGTTCGTAGGAAGGAATTGTTGGGCTTGGCCAACCTTGACAGGGCAACTGCATTCAGAGTTGACCGATCATAGAAGTTTGGTATAACTCTTTAGGAAACCGATAGATATAATTTCATTTAGCAAGATTCGTAGGATTCTTCCGTGAAGTTAGAAACATATATTTTATAAAAAAGGAATTAGCATAAGAAACTTAGACTTCCTATTTGACATAACTTAAATCAGCATAGTTGGACCTAGAGCCACAAATTTTAGTTGTATAAAGTCATTTAGGTTCGTTCTTTGTTTCGTGTTGTTTTTGCACTTAGACAAGAGATGGAATTATTCTATAAGGTGGGGAGTTTTTGAAGACCAGAAGGATGGTTTGATTTTCGAGGACGAAAATGTATAAGGTGGGGAGAATGTAAGGACCCTCAAGGACGCCAACGCTATTTGACCGGTCAAGAGTCGATCTAGCAATGATCAAGAGACGTCTTAGCCGCTAATAACTCGATTAGTGTAACTCAAACATTCATTAATAAAAATTAATCGAACAATAATTTAGATTCGGAACTAGTATCGTTGGTTAGATATCGAAAAGTTACGTGGATTAGACTACTCAAACGTGTCAATCGAATATGGGATGAAGAGGATGTCATCAGTTTTGTGAGAATGGAAAAATAGTCATTTTGCTCTAAACCGCATGGCTGACCATATCCAAGCGACGAATGCATTTATCATTTTCGTTGGACTTATCCCCAGCCGGATCGAGAAGAGCTCATTCTCTTCTTTTCTTTTTTTTTTCTTTTTTTTTTCTCTTTCTCTTTCTTTTCTTCTCATGTTTTTCCTTCTCTGTCGAATTCGAGAGTTAAACGGAAGTTTTGTGATCGATAAGAGGTGTAGAAGATTATGCAGTAGTTGGTGGTGATGCTGATGGTGTTTGTTGCTGAATCAGACTCGAGGAGGAAGTGAAATTAAGAATTAGGTTTTCTTAATAAGTTCTGTGATTATGTAGATGGCGAAATTGATATTGAATATGAGATGTTAATGGAAGAAGAAAAGATGGGTTGCTGATAGATTGAGGAGGTGAAGCTTTTAATATGACGAATCGAAAGAAAAAGAGTTGTTGAGGATTGAATCAGTTAATTAGGGTATCTGTTATTTTCGGTGTAGGCTTGATTTGAGACACCAATTGAAGACGGGTTTCGAGAACATGAATAGAAGAAGAAGATTATTGTGCCAATTCGAAGATTAGGTTTCGGAAGAGAAGAGTAATCGAGAAATTAGGGTTTCTTCTAATTGTTCTGATTTGTCTTAGAAGAAGAAAAGATGATGAAGACTATAAGTCGTGATTTAAAAAGGAATTTGATGGGTAGAAGATGAACTTGTTAACAAATTGAGGTAATTGCTTTCTCAGTAACTTGGTAAAGTTGTTGATTCCAATTAATGAGATTTAAGTTATGATTGTTGATGAATATGTGATGAAATTGAAGTTGTATTGCTATGTTTGTGTTTGGAACTGAGGTTGTGACGAATTGGGTATTGCTCTGCTGATGCTTTGAAGTATATTTTGTGTTTGAAGTTTCAGTTCTGAGGAATGGTGGTGTTATTTGTATGTTGAGGGTTAAATCAGTGATGAACTGGAATACGAATTGTTGATGAAGGTTTGTTCTGTTTCAGCCGAGGTTTTGTGGTCGAGGTGCAGAGCTTTTGAGCTGAGTATAAATGTGTTTGAATTGAAAGTAGGAGTAAAATGGTTTAGAAGTTGTGGTTTGGGGTTGTGATGATTCACAGAGATTGGTATTTATTGAGAATGAAACAGAATTGGGTTTTTAGAATTAGTATTGATGTTGGCTAAGAAACTGAGCTGCAATGGAGATTATGAAATTGTGGTTGTTGTGTATGTGGTGGTTAAAGTGATTGGAAGTAGTTGCTGGTAGTATGGGATTGAACTGGACTGTTTGAATGGATTGTTTGATTGCAGTTCGTGGAGTTGGCTGTGAATTTGAATACAGGGAATTGGTTTGTAATTGGAGTGAACCTGCAACTATAGTGGTGTTCTGTGTGTTTGAGAGTTGTCGGCAGGGAAGGTGTAACTGAGATGGTAGTTGTAGGATTATAGTCAGTGAGTGCTGAATGCAAAGCTTAAAGCTGCATTTACAGGTAAGCTAATTTATCAGTTGTAATTGGTTTATGAAGTTTGAGTTAAGAATAATGTAGTACTGTAGTTGTTGATTGTTAGAATTGGATTGATGGTGATGTTAATGTTTTTAAAAAGATTGAAATGAAGCTGTAATAGAAGTTTAGCTTAGGCTTTTGCCTGTTAGTCATCCTAGTCAGATATCTGACTGATTTAACCTTAGCTGACTCATTTATCTGAATAAGTTAAGTGAACCTTGTTGAACCTGAGTTAACTCACAGATTCCCTAATTGACTCTGTGGACCTTGATCTGAGTTGCACTGTTGACCTAACTGACGTTGACTGTTAGTTGACCCCTCTGATCGTTAGTGACTGTTAGCTGACCAGTTGTACCAGGCCTTTGGTTAATGGGCATGTTTAGAGAACTTGGACTTAGAACCATTAGATAAACTTGTATAATTCTTGTGTGAGCCGTTTCGGCCAGATTCTTAGAGTTCTTGTGTGATTAACAGTTAGTCTATTAACAACGATCGATTCAAAGGATGAACCATTCTCATTCCCTTTTAGGGATGATGTGCTCACCCATTCCCACTTTCAGTTTCAGAGACAGATCAAGATGTGCACGTGGCGAAGAAAGCTTCGAAGAGTTAGTTACGTTAGTTAGCTTCCGCAATATTTATTTTGTGTTTATGTTCTTCTTGTAAATCAACACATTATTGAATATGTATCATTTGAGAGGAGTTTTTATATTTATTTCAGAGCGGGTTTAGATTTGAGTTAATCTTTGTTTTAGAACTTCTGAATTATTTCTTAAATAGATGATTTAGATCCTTAGTGCCTCATTTTGTAGTTCATCCTTTAGATTAGTCAGCTGCTAGCTTTGGGGGCGCCACATGAACTTCTAAGAAAGTTTCAATAATTGAAATGACAGTTTAGAACAAGTAACCATGATTGGATATAAACGTAGTGTGTTCTCACATTTGTGTAAAAGTCCAAAACCGGGAACCTAAAGTATGCGTACCCGTACGCGTACCAGCGGTTGTTGGAAATCCGGGTAAGTATGCTTACCCGTACGCATACTGGCGGAAGGTTCACGTCCGTGAATTTCTGCTGGAGTTTGGAAGTAAAAACAAACTCAATCCGGTTACTTAAGTATGCGTACCCGTTTGCATACTTAAGGAGGTTACTTTCTAAAATCGGGTTGTTCATGAACTAAAGTATTTATATAATAAGGAATGCAATCTTCGCAAACCGTGGCTATAATGTTCATGAATTGATTCGAGTGAATCAAAATCGATTTTGCTTAGATTGTGTCTTGTATACTTCTATGAGATCTAAGCAATTGAACAACTCTCTAACTAGTTTTATTTGAGTCATTTGAACTAGTTATGGTAAAGATGAATAAGGGTGATATGAAAGTGTTCATATGGCTAACCATTGGTCAACTATTGTTGAACCGACTAAGTGTACACGTTTAGGTACGATTACTCAAACCTAAATGAAGATACATTTCATTTGTGTATAATAACAAGCTAAGTTCGATCTAACGGTTGAAAGATATTAACTTGAATCTAATCAGGTTTTCATCTAACGGTGAATATTGAATGCTTTGTTACCAAGGTTACTTAGATTGCCAACCCTGATTTGAAATCTATATAAAGGAGAAATCAAACAACTGGGAAACCTAATCCCCACACCTCATGTGTGATACTAGTTGTATAAGCTAGATTCGATTCTCCTTTAACCTTAGTTTTTTCACGAAACCCTATAGGTTAACGACTTAAAGACTTCATTGGGATTGTGAAGCCATACCCAACTATTTTCTCTGTAGTTGCGTGATCTGATCTTGCTGTTTTCTATCGTGAATGAGTACAATCGTAAGATTGTCTTAAGATTTATATCCCCAATAGGAAAGATATAAAAGTAGTCACAAACACCTTCATCTCATCGTTTGTGATTCCAAAATATCTTATTTCGTTAATCGATTAAGATTATTTTGAGGTGATTGATAATACTAGGTTGTTCTTCGGGAATATAAGTTCGGTTTATCAATTGGTTCCTGTTCACCTTGATTTATCAAAAGACGGAACAAGAAACTCATAGGTATATCTGTGGGAGACAAATTTATTTATTCAATAGACTTTTATGTGTGGTACAGATTTGTTTATCAAGTCTTCGACTTTGGGCCGTAACAACTCTTAGTTGTGGGTGACATCAGCTAAGGGAATCAAGTGCGCAGAATCCAACATGGTTCAAGAGGCGTAAGGAACGCGACTGTACCTTGATCAGTGTGAGATTGATTAGGGCTCAACTACATTCCAGACCGAAGTTAGCTTAATACAGTGTGGCGTTTAAATCTGGACTAGGTCCCGGGGTTTTTCTCCATTTGCGGTTTCCTCGTTAACAAAACTTATGGTGTCTGTGTTATTTCTTTTCCGCATTATATTTTGTTATATAATTGAAATATCACAGGTTATGCGTTGAATCGATCAATTGGTAAATCCAAAGTTTGGTTCTTGATTGAAATTGATTGACCTTGATCATTGGTCTTTGGTACCGTTCAAGTTATTTCTCTTATATTCAATCAGGCTCGCAAATTCTTATTTCTTTGATTGCGGATTGAATTGAGAGATTGAGATATAACTCTTTGATGTACTTTTCTTAAGATTGAGTCTAACTGTCTAGTTGATTCTCTTGAAAGTATATTGGAGTTAGTCCATACAGATTGCTAAGCGAAATATTGGGTGAGGTTGTTAGACCCCCGCTTTTTCAGTAGCAACACCAATGTCTGAAGTAGCAGTGGTAGTCTGATTTATCGGTTTGTAAAGGTCTGGAACTGATCGAATGGGGCTGACTCGACTTTGGAGATGTGTTAACAGTTGTAGTGATAGATGAACTTGTTGATGATGACCTTGATCTAGTTTCTGCTGTCTTAGTTTCCATAACTTGAGTTGTTGTTCTTGTTGTTGCTGGTGATTGTTGGAAGTAAGTGAAAAAGCTTCAACTTTCTTCATGCAGTAAAATCTCTTTTGTGTTCTAATAGTTAATTTTAATACATAGATATGAGATCTATCATTGTGGTGAACCATATTTTTAAAAACATTGTACGGTTCAAATTTACTTGTTAGATAATATTTATATTGAAAATTTCGAATCACTTTATCCGTAAGGATACTGATAAGATCAAGTCTTGTGGACTATGTCAACGATGTTGGCCCGATACATTATTCAAGCATATTTAGTGTATATAGTCCTTTATACGGGTCAAGTGTCACAAGATTATGGAATTCAACCTGGCTAGTAAGTGAAAGGCGCGACGAGTAAACAAGTCCCTTGGAGGCACAAGGCATCAGATAGACGTAAACTCTTTATTATTAAAAAAATAGTTATTTAGGTATTTTATTATAATGAAAGTATTTATTATATTAAGATTTAATATTTGTTACAAGTGGTATATTTTCTTATTTTCCAAGTAATATGTAGCATATAAATAGGTTTTATTAGTTCATTAATAATAGAAGAAAAATATCAAGATTTTTTTTACCGTTTGGTTTATTGATTCTTCGAATCATGACCTTTTGAGCTTGAATCTGCTGGCCGTTGAATAAGAAACAAACTGTTGATTGTGATGGTTCACACTTACTTGTTACAAAATATTTATGTTGAAGATTTCGACTAACTTTATCCGTAAGGATACATATACTGCAATTGGGATTGATAAATTATGGAGAAACGTTGGTGAAACAAAGTTTTATGGATGAGGTAATCATTTCAACCTTAAAATTCAAGTTCTCCAACCTTTTAGTAAGTATGAAGGTTTCTTAGTAAATCTAGGATACTCATAGCTTTTGTTTATTTTTCAAAGAAGTTTTGGAATGTGACTTTCAACATCTTCATTCGTGTCATCCACCATGAAAACTTGAAGCCATCAGATCTTGATGGTACGTTAACTGAATTAGTTATAGATTTCTTCAAAACCATATTTAGATTCAAGTCTTAGTAGGTTCGATCGTACTAAATACATATTTTTAGATCTCATCGTGTTTTCCTGCTCTGATATCATTTTAAATGAAAAGGCTACCAAGTACACCACAATCTCATTACAAACACACCTTTTTTTCTTAATCTGATAAAGACAATAAATGTCAAAATACTATTTCAACAAGATGTACACTTGGTATATAGCGTAAGTTCGTAACTGAACCAATCTATGGGATCGTACCAAGTGTTTGATTAATGTACAGTGCTATTATTTTAATTATAAACATAAAAATAATTATAATGCAGAAAGTAAAGTAAAGGCACGCGACAAGATTTTGTTAACGAGGAAAACTACAAGGAAGGAAAACCCCGAGACCTATTCCAGTTTTGAATACTCTCAAAATTTAGCCGTTATACAAATTGACTACAATAACTTTGTATAGTTGAGACCAAGTAAACTGTTCCTAGTTACTCAGTTCCTTCAATATCCCTAATTCTACAACCAATCTGGTCTATGCACGTGAATCCCAAGGTAGAGTCTACTGTTTCAAGTCGCTTCACCTGCTGTAAATAATTTTGCTTGTCAACTCCTTTAGACCGTAATACGAAACAGTAAAGGACTAACATGTTGCAGTAATCATTCACTTATCTATCTCCTATATCAAGAGTTAATCAAACATAAGTCAAAGGATCTTTCATATAATCAGTATATACTTCAAATATCAACTAAGACAAAAGATTTCCGAAATAACCAATCTTAGTCTACAAATTATTAAAGTAATTATCAAAGGAGAAACCACATGATACATAGATTTTCGATCTTTACAACAAATCTGATGTCTATCGAAATAAAATGCATGTTTGGATCCCAGTCAATCAAGTGTGCATGAAGTATCAAAAAGATCTAAATACCCAAAACGAAGTCTTCTAGTCTTCAATCTTCAAAGTACCTATATAAACAACTTGATTCCCACTAATGATCAATCACACACAAAACAGAGTTTGCTAAAGTTGGATGATCACTGGTTCTATCATATATAAGATAAAGACTTCAGGATAAACGAGTTAGATATATCATGGACAACCACACCGTTAGTCAACCAAATCAATAATCAAAAACTAAAATAACAATATGATTTAGTTTTCCATCGACGGTACCACCAAAAGCTTCTTGATCCCAAAGAAGACTTTAAACAAAGTCCACGTAAGAGATTTCACCTAATTAAACTATTTTCCTCTATCAACGAGTGGGATTTCCACACAAACAGTTAGGAAGTATATTTCGGGATAAGTTTGTAAGACTACAAGCTTCACTATTTGTAGTGTAAATACCATGGCTTGTTTGGACAACAAGGAACTACTACATCCGAAATCCTAAAGATATGCAATAATAATATATTTTTGGTTTTGACAAATTCCAACTGTTGTACCAATGTCTCTCTTGGATGACAACTAATATTGTCTAGCATACAACATATACTTTAATAATATAGTAACAAGAGATCTAATAACCTCAGGGATATGGAAAGCTTATAAATTCGAATATCTATAAGATATCAAAATGTTTCGGTTTTCGGATCTCGCCTTGAGTATCAAGGAAAATACTTGAAAATTGAGTAATAAGAGTTTAACACATGCTCAGATCACTATGTCAACATTTTGTGAACTTTTTTTTCGATATCTACATAAACCCTAAGATAGTCGACAAATCGAAAACACAATATTTGGTTATATATGATCGATCCTACTAAAGATCCTTTCTTAAGGGATCGATCATACTAGAAATCATCTCAACCACTATTTTAACTACGAGACAATTTTTGAAAGTTTACTTCCTTAACCTATATAGTTAAACATAATTCTAAGGTAAGGATTCAATCAGAAGTTCAACATACTAAATAATAACAAATTACCAATTAATGTTATGTCGATTCTACGAAGTCCATAGATAATATATATTTCGTAACTCCATATACCAATGTTGTATGAAATAACTATATATATTTCCTTTACATTTTGATCATGGTAAAATGATCAAGTCACTAATACTAGAGACAAGTAAACAAACTTCGTATGTTATATATTAATATCAACTAACTTGAAAGAAATGAAGATAGAAATGAAATAAGTCAAGTCTTTGTTACTAACCTCGAACTGAAGAATGATGTGTTCATTGATGCCGATACATATTCAGATTCTTCATGAGTAACAAGACAGAGTCTCAACATTTATATGTTCCTAGTCTAACCTAATGAAGTTGACTCTAGTAATCAAATCAAGCAGCTTTGAGTTTTGGAACTAAAATATGACAACCAAACTTGACATACCAACTCTTGGTGGGTTCAACCAAGCAATGCTCTGACATTTTAGTTCCAAAACTCGAAGATGCTTGATTTGGTTACTGGATTCAAATTTGTTAGGTTATACTAGGAACATATAAATGTTGAGACTCGCTCTTGTTATTCATGAAGAACCTGAAAATGTATCGGTATCAGCGAACACTTTATCCTTCAGCTCGAGGTTAGTAAAAACAGACTTGACTTGTTCATTTATATCTTTGTTCTTTTAATTCAGTATTCACTTAAAACAACATATGAAATAAAGTTTGCTTACTTGTATCTAGTATCGGTGATTTGGTCATTATACTATGATCAAAGTATCAAGAAAATATATAATAGTTCTTTCATACAACTCGAGTATATGGAGTTATGATCGTGTGATTTATATATAGACTTCGTGAATCGACATAACACTAATTGGTAACTCATTATTATTTAGTGTATTAAACTTCAGAATTGAATTCAACCCATGGGATTATATATGAAAGAATATCATAAACATAAGGAAGTGAGCTTGCGATATACTGTTTCGTAGTCAAACGAGAATCCATGACCGATCCCTGGTAAAGACCGATCCCTTATGGCAAACACCGATCCCAATTATAGGACCGATCTCTTGGGGCAATGACCGGTTCCAAGACCTATCCTTGATGAATCATGTTTGAAGTTTAATTCAAGTTTACATTTTCGATATGTTTGTTGATCTTCGGTTTGTACAAATATCGGGATGTACACAAATTGAAATTGGAATGTTTACTTAGTGTCGACATAGTGATTTGAACATGTACTAAACTGTTATATCTTAGGTTTCAAGTATTTTTACTTTGATATTCAAGGAAAGATCTCAAAACCGAAATTCAAAAATCTTTTAGATTTTCGAAAATATATGCTTACCATATCCCAGAAATTTGTATATCTCCAGTTAATATATTAATAAAGTATATGGAAGTATACTAGCTAATATTAGTGGTCAAATAAGAGTTATTTTAGTATATGAGTTGGATCACAATTAGAATTTTTCAAAACCAAAAATATATATTCATTGCATATATTAAGAATTTTTAGATTTGGTAATTCCATGTCTTCCAAAGTATCCTTAGCCATAACACTATAAATAATGGATCTTGTATTCTAACAAACTCGTCAAATGACATACTTCCTAACCGTTTCTATCGAAAGCCAACTCATTGATAGAGGAGACTGATCTAATTAGGTGAAATCTCTTGTGTTTCCTTCGTTTAAAGTATTTTTTAGGATCAAGAACATTTTATTAGTACCGTTGGTGGGAATATAAATCGTATTGTTATTTTAGTTTTTGATTATTGATTTGATTGACTAAAGTTATAGTTATACTTGATAAGCCGAACTTGATTGTTCCATGGTCCTTATCTTTTGATATAAGACCACTCGAGTTCGTTTGAGGATTAATTATTACAGATTTAGTGACTCAAGATC
This sequence comes from Papaver somniferum, assembly GCF_003573695.1. Taxonomy (NCBI): domain Eukaryota; kingdom Viridiplantae; phylum Streptophyta; class Magnoliopsida; order Ranunculales; family Papaveraceae; genus Papaver; species Papaver somniferum. Next base: position 19,338,124 of record NC_039361.1, on the reverse strand, counting down.
TGTAGATAGAACTTTTGATCAATCAACGTTAACTGACTCCGTTCCGTGTGTATTGATGATTATTAGTAGGAATCAAGTTGTTTGTGCAAGTACTTTGAAGATTGAAAATTGAAGATTATAAGACTTTTTGTTTTTGGTATTATGATCTTTGTAATACTTCGTGCATACTTAATTCTCTGGGATCTAAACAAGCATTTTATTTCGATAGGAATCAGACTTGTTTAATGATCGAACAAACTATCTAGTTGTTTCTCCTTGTGGGGTTGCTTGGATAGAGCTTGGTCACTGAGATAGATTATTTCTATAATATTCGTCTTGGTTTGATCTTTGACCTAAGGAGTTCATATTGTTTAAACAGAAGATCTTATATACTCAACTTTATCTATGATCATTGCCAGATTTGGGAGATATATAGTGAGGTGGTTATTAGAATAGGTTAGTTCTTTACTGTTTCGGGTTACGATCTAAAAGAGTTGGGAGCAGAATTCTTCATAACAGGTGAATCAGATTAATATAGTGGACTCTATCTTAGGATTCATGTGCGTAGACCAGATTAATTTTAGGCCCACATATACTGAAGGAACTGAGTAACTAGGAGTAGTTTACTTGGTCTTATCTATACGAAGTTGCGGTAGCCAATTTTCAAAACTAGACTAGCTCCATAGGTTTTCTGCCTTACAGTTTTCCTCATTAATAAAACCTTGTGTGTCGTGTGAGTACTTTACTTTCCAAGTTATAATTGTCATTATCATTAAGTAATCATACTCATATATTAATCCACTTGGTATATGATCCCATAGTTGGTTAGGTTTCGAACATATACTATATACCAAGCTAACAACTTGTTGAAGTAATCTTTTGGGAGTTATTTTTTTAAGTTATGTTAGTGTGTCTATAGTAGGTTGATGCGAAAAGATTATGGTGTACTAGGTACCCTCTTCATTTCACAAAAGTTTGAGTTTATATTTTTCTATATATTTAATTTTTTAGTTCTTTTCTCTTTTTTTTTTTCCTCCAAATAGATCGTTTTTGCTAGTGTTAAATTAGTACAAAATATATTTGTTAGGTTTCCTTTTGTTAATCGAGTGTTTTCCCCTATTTTTTTTTTAAGTTCGTTCTTTTATTGCCGAGTTTGTACATAAAAGTTAAAGCTTATTAGGTTTCCTTTTATGTCATGTGAATTTTTAGTTCTTTCCGATATATTTTTATAAATAACTTTATGTGTCAGGTCTCATGTTCTTGTTGAGATTGTGATTGGGTAAAATTAGTTATTTTTATTGTTATCATAAGCTCCAACATGTTAATGTTACTTATTGTTAAAGATAATATCTTAAAATTGAG